>NC_080571.1:187836707-188019207 GCF_030247185.1 Malaya genurostris
CCTGCCTGAGCATTACGGGTGAACACGCTGCTGTGGGGATTCTCTTTGAAGCAACAAACGGTCGTTTATTCTCGTTTTGCAATCCGATTCTGTACGGGCAGTGGATAATTGCGATACCTTTGTACCTTTGTATAAGTTGTTTCTATGAAAATAGCTGTGAATGCTCCAGACCAGGGTTTTAAAATATTGTATATTGTGACCTAGTATGAGAATCATCAAGTCGAATTATCTGCGATAATTATCAACTTGCGGTTCTCTCTTGGTAAATTTCTCACCGCGCCAATCATTGCCGGACTGTATATATTTTGTTGAGGGCTGTGAAATACTCAGAATATGAAGTGGAGTGAAGAAATGTAGAAAAATTCTCTCACGATTCATGCATTGAGAGACAGTGAGTTCTTGTAGCATCTTCTACCAAATTGAAAATGTTGTATACAATGTAGAGAAATATCGAGCCGCTTTCTGCCAAATTATCGGCAATCCCAAACACTGATGATGGCACAGCGAATCTAACACAATATTTTCATTGCCAGGGCTTCGGCCATGGTACAATAAATTGTTATGTGGACATATACTGTTTAAATTATGTCGCTTGCAAGCACCTCTGTTCAATGACCGATACCCTTTGATGAATGATTGTGATGGAAACCATAAAACCAATTATTACAAAGTCATGTCAGAGCAAAAATTTGAAATTTTCATGTAATAGAATTGAATTTAAAATCATTAGATGTATTAGATGCGTGTATTAGAGGATTTCGCAAAACCGTTCGGCTGCCACGACTCGCTCTTTTAAAACACCATTTTTTATTAATGTATCTGTTAGTTAATAAACAATGTTTACGATTTCAATGCGTTGATGGGCAAATAAATCAAATGATAGCAGTTAAAATGCACATTATATCGATCTGTTTTTTTTTCGTAATAGGATTCTAAATGCTCGTGGAGTAATCAGAAAAAAAATCAGAAAGTAGGGGTTCTTCATGATGAACTCTCCGCTGGTTTTAAACCAGTTTTATTTCCAATAGCTTAACTAATTTATTTATATGATAAATCCTTCTACAATTGATTTGATTCTAGCAGATCAATCAAAAACATTCAGGGTTTCAATTAAGCAATGCACAGTGGTTCAAAAGCGCTATTTCACGCTCTTTATTGATAACTCATTAAAAACGTGGTTTTCGAGGTATAGTATCTTCAGCAAAGTTGCTCAGAATGATAGACGCCATCTTTTGGCAAATTTTATTCACCTTTATCTACATCGATATCAACGTTCTTGTGATCCTACTATGGAATAGTAGGACATATATTCACTGAACAAACCAATCTATTTTCTAAATCTTTCTAAGATTCTATACTAGTTCTCAGAAACTGGTTTCAACTCTCAAAAAAAGAACTCAAATACTTCCTGTAAACGGTAAATAAGATCAAAGTCGACAACTCTTCCGATCTTGCGAGTCCTTTTGACATCTCACAGAAATATAAACATAACACAAGTATTGTCTCAAGATGACATTACTGAGACAAATTATGATGAATCATTAGCAAACTTAAAAACATGAAGGCTCCTAAAAATGTTCAATAATTTTATTAAAAATTTTCCCTATGTTACCTTGAGATTTTGCCATACATTTTGCAGGTGTGTTGAATACTTATTCAAAAATTTAATAAAACTCTAACAGAAGCATCCAAATTATCCTTATTTTTCAAAACGAGCTTTCATTACGCTGTTGTTGATAACAACCAAAAAAAAAAATTTGATGTTTCCTGCTTGATTTAAAACTGCCTGCAAGCCTCTAAAAATCGTTGAACGAGACATGGGGTGTTGGCCCAATTTCCAATGGACAATAAGTTATTTCAACACTTGTACTGAACATTTCGCTCAAACGCAAACTTGGGTATTCTTCTACTTTTCAATTGTTGAAAAAAAATTATTATGCTAAAACTGTTACTAATAGGTGAGCTAGTAATATTTTTCCCGGTTTTTCACTAAAATTCCCGACTTTTTCCCGGTTTTTTCTGGTGAAATTAAATTCCCGACTTTTTCCCGGTTTTCCCGATTTCCCCGGTCACTTGCCACCCTGATTTTCCCTCTGAGTGATCGGTCAGTTAGTTGCAGTTAGTTTCATTCGGAAAGGTTCAATGCCGCATAAGTCAATTTGAATTCCAAGAAATATATGGCTCCGATAGGCAACTCCAGTGAAATATTGAATCGCGTAGGGAGAAACGGTTTGCACAATACTAATCAGAACTTTAAATTACCATGGCTCAAAGTGATTTCTTTAATGCTACATTTATTTACATTTAATGCTAGCATAATCCAAAATATATCACCTTGTACTTGTTACAACTGTTCCAAAGCCCTGTAACCTTAAGACGGTATGCACAAGATAATGCTTCTTGTTTCAGGAACACATGTAGTGGCTTAATGCACAGTAGCGCCTCTAGAGCAATAGTAGGAGTTGTCGTGAGTGCTCCTGTCATTGCCATTAGGACCGCCCTTTGGAGATGATTTAGCTTTGACTGAACTGTCGCGACTTCTCCTTTCTGCCATCATACAAGACATCCGTATGCTAAAATTGGTCTAACAATAGTTGTGTAGATCCAATGAATGTATCTGGGTTTGAACCCCCACGATTTTCCAAAAGCTCGTCTGAATTGGCCGAAAGCCATGCAAGCTATTTTAATCCTGAAGTCAATGTGAGCAGACCAATTCAGTTTTGAATCAAGAATAACCCGGACGTATTTAACTTGATCAACCACAGTGACCTCTGATCCAAAGAACTGTAACGGACGAGCTCCTGTGATTATCATACGATGAGTGAAAAGCACCGTTGATGTTTTGCCAGGATTAACAGATAATCCAACCTGACAACACCATTGTTGAACAGATCGTAGGGCTTGCTGCATTCAATAAAAGAGAGTGGTAATGCTTATACCGGTCATCAATATATGAAAATCGTCGGCAAAACCATAGGTCGGAAATCCAAGGTTATTAAGTTTCCTTAACAAACTATCAACGACTAGGTTCCATAGAAGTGAGGATAGTACACCACCTTAAAGACACCAACAGAAACTTAGATTTGTAATCTCTGCTTGCCGAAGCAATAAACAAAGAAGTCGATTGCTAAGCATTGCGTGTATCCATTAAGGGAAAAAGCCAAGATATTCCGTTTTCGACTGCATTGTTTAACCTCATGCAGACATTCAGTCCTCGGCACGGAAAAATGCCTTGACTTAGGAGTTCATTTTTTGTGGCCTTTTACCACATGGAACAGGAAACCAGTGGATCAATTCTTGATAGAAAATAATTCCGCCGGATGCCACACGGCTTACCTGTTTGGTGGACTTATACCACCGGTACAGGTGGACCGTAGAATTATTCTTAGCCAGTTAGGAAACCGCTACCGACACTACACGGCTATCTAGGCTGCTCAGGAAGGGAAGTTGACATTGATGGACAACTTCCATGGATGGCCGAGCAGCCGATCCCAGAATTTGTTTTTCAACGGTAAGACGGTTCGTGTGGAACAATATTACCCTCGATGAACTTGTTGAATAAATTCAACAAGCGCCTTTTGGCAGAGTCAGGCAGATTTTTCAACAAGTTGAATTTAATTCTGGCTAACCCCGGGGCTCTATTGTTACACGACAAGAGCGTAAGTAAGAACTCTACCATAGAAAACGGTGTTACGTTTGTATTCGAAGCCGCGACGCGGGATATCTTCTGTTCCGGAACAGAATCGGGACATACTTTTTTAGTGAAATCGAATATCCAGCGGTTAGAATATTCTTCACTTTCGTTCGCATGATTTCGATTGCACATGCGACGGGCCGTATTCCAAAGAGTGCTCATTGCTGTTTCTCTCGTTAATCCGTCAACAAACCTTCGCCAGTAACCGTGTTTCTTAGCTTTCATCAGACTTTTCATTTGAAATTCTAGCGCCGCGTACTTGCGACAATTATCTGGGGTTCCATTCCTTCTGAACGAGATGAAGGCTGAAGCTTTTTTCGTTTTTAGCTCTGAGCACTCTTTCAACCTCAACCCATGGTGGGGAAGATCGCTTACTAGTTTGCGCGCTGGTACTCGTTTCGTCTTAGCTTGAATTGCGGTGTCGAGAATCAAGCCAGCCAAAAATGTATACTCTTCTTCCGGAGGAACCTCCTGCGATGTTTCTCGTCTCTCAGATATCGAGCTCGTGTAACTTTTCCAATCAATGTTTCGTGTGAAGTCGTACGAAAAATTGATTGTTTCCGATGGTCTTACACAGTTGGCGATAGAAACCATGATCGGCAAGTGATCGCTGAGGATCACAGATTACCTTCCACTTGCAATCTAACTGTTGTGACGTCGAGCAAAGGGATAAATCTAGCGCACTTGGTTGTGCTGGCGGTCATTTTGATCCCTAAAAGTACTCCTCCATAAGAGTCTTCTCGATCGAGGCGGATTATGTTGAAATTATGGAACTCGAGGTAGGTGATAGAAATCAGCCAAGTTTCGCTTAAGGAAAATTCATCGGAGTTACGAGTATGTATTAAGAGTTTGAAAGAATCAAGTTTTGGGATGATACTTCTGCAATTTCACTGAAACACAATGATCATATCTACGACTCTCATTGGTAAATTATCCATCAAAAGATACAATCGCTGCAACGAGGGGCCATTGTTCAGTCAACTGTTGTAAAAATGTCCTTACTGTTGGCAGTAGAACAGTTAGGAGGCTTTTTAGAGGATCAGTAATAATGAAGACTGTTAACATCCAGTCTACGATATCAGAAAAGTTCAATAATTTAGCGCTTGTTTGATTTTCTGGTTGTGATTTAAAGTCATTCTGTTTTTTTATGCCGCTTGAAGTGTTGGATACTCCTTATCATCTCTAAGTTTTTTTTTAAACCAGGAGGTGTTTGCTTTGGTTTTGAGTTAGTACTTTTCGTTTTTGTTTGATCATTTTGTGACGGAGAGGATATTCTGAGGCCTTTAGGAGGAAGCTTAAGAGAAGTCAGATTTTGACATTTCCTGCTTCCTTTAAAACGCGTGTAGGAAGGACCTTCGCCTGGATCGTCAGAGGTATCTTCTTCAACTGACAAGAGTGCAAACGGGTTCTTAGGCTTCGATGGAGTGGTTCTTTTTAAGATTTCCGCGAGGTAAACGTTCACTTATATAAATTTCTTTTTTAAAAAGACAACCACTCGTTACGCTCGCTAAAATCGAACTAACTTTATTTTTCAATTCAATTGTATCTACAGCTCATGATGCCAAGTTGCACTTTTTAGTAGATGTGACTTTTCTCCGTTCCCATAGATCGATGTCTTCAGGTGCGAAATGTTCCGTCAGCGTTCTTGTCTGTCCCGTCAGGCTGGCGCCGATGCTAACGTGTTCGTCAGCAATTCTCGCTATCCTCGTTCTGGTAGCTCCGTTGCTAACTCGTCCCTCCTTAGAGATGAGGTTCCATACGAATTACATCTTTAAGTGTCAATGATCTAAGTTTGGGTTGTATGTTTCTCTCTGGCTCCTGGTTTGATGTGGTCTCGGTTACTTGCTGTATTTTAAAAACGGTTGATCTGCAGGAGAAAATTTTGAATAAAACCATGATGACTATTATCATATATGGGAGAGAAATGAGTCCTCCAAACACAGGCCAAACTGGTCATTGAATACTGGTTTAATTTAACCGGATGTAATCCATCTCTATTCTGGCCTCCATGTGTATATTACGTTATTGTTCTAAACTTAGGTTGGCTATGGTGAATTGTTTGTGTACTGTGAGGCCTTCCAGGGGAAGCAGAATTGGTTTACTAACGATATCCTGCATTCGGTTAGAGTAACTGATATTATTGATGTTTACTTCGCAATCCTGGAAAGTTATTAGAAATGTGCCGCTTAGAGTACGGTTGATGATTCCACAATTTGATGTGAATGAGATATTCTTGTTAGAGTTTAAGATGATATTTTCATCATTTATAACGATGATTTCGTGTTCAGGCGGGTTTATTGTATAATTACAGTCTGCTTGTTGACCAGAGAGTAGGCTGGAATTGTTGATTTCAGTTTCGGTTAATTTGTATATATCAGGTTTTAATGAATTAACGATGAAATTGCCAGTTTCGTGACTTAGGTAGTTTCTTTTCATCAGATGTATTTGCTTGCGGTTAGCTATGACAGGAAAGATGTAAACTTAGTTAAATATCCTTTTATCCAAGATGGGAGCTTTTATGATGAGAGCTAATTCCTTGCCATTCGTGGCAATCGTTTGGTTGATTATATTTTGACACAAAATGTTTATTTCCTCCTGAATAAGAATTTTCTCATTTATGTCTCCGGTTCTATCTCATGATGATATGGTGTGTGCGATTTGTTCTAGTTTTTCTGACAAATACAGGGTCCGGCACTCGAAGTGTAACCAACTTCAGAACTTCGAGACAGGCGTCAAGGTAAATGCGACATATTATCGGGAAAGTATTCTGGAGGTTGCTTTGAAGCCGTGGGCAGACAAACATTTCGGTGGCAGACCATGGACGTTTCAGCAGGACTCGGCACCGTCTCACAAAGCTCGAGTGAACCAAGAATGGCTGAAAAACAACGTTCCGAACTTCATCACGTCCACACAATGGCTCTCGAATTCACCAGAGGCGAATCCAATGGATTATTCTCTTTGGGCCATTTTGGAGAGCAAAGTCCGAACTAAAAGATACACCAGTCTCGAGGCGCTGAAAAAAGTTATTGTCCGCGAGTGGGCCAAAATACACCTGCAAGTCACATTCGGGCAGCTTGCGATTCGTTTTTTGACCGTCTCAAGGCCATAGTCAAGGCAAAATGTGGTCATATCGAGCAAAAGTGAATTGATTCTGAATTCTGTATTATTTTTACACATTTTGTACTTTGAATTAAGTAAAAGTAATTTTCCAAACTGAATTTATGGCCTTTTTAATTTGTTACACTTCGAGTGCCGGACCCTGTATCTTAAATTGAGGACAAATATCTTAATGGGCTAAAATTTCTATCCTAGCTGTTCCTGAATGAAATAAAATTATAGGGAGATGATCTATTCTTTTAATTTCCAATTTTTCGCCTGCTAATATCTTCAAAAGTATGTAGTTATTTTTGTGAATTTATTTTCCATCATCCATAGTTACTGTACTTTAATTTACTTCTTCAATTCTATTTTTCTTGAACCTTTTTTCGTGTTTTTGTCGTTGTCTAGCTTTTTCGTACACGTCCTGGTTACAGTCTATTTCTCTGTGTTTTCTGACCTCATTATGGAAGTCCAAATCTTTTTTTTTGTTTTTCTGTATTGTTTTTGAAAGCATTTTCTAATATCGTGGGTGTGTTTTGTGAAATTGTGAAATGTGATTTTTCAAGATTTTCGTGTTTGGTTATTCGATATAGTTCCAAAATGGTAGAGTGGAAACGTTCCACAATACCGTTCATTTCACTTCGCCCTGTTGCTGTGACGTAAGGTTTAATATGATGAGTCCATAACCAAAATTTCCGGAGGATTATACTTCAGAAGAATTTCTTTCACAGCTGGGACAATATCAATGGCGGCTCTGGAGGGTATGGATTTTATTTGAGAGATTTTGGAAAATTTATCTACGTATGTAAGAAAATAACCGCTTTCAACGAATAGGATATCGATGCGAGGTATTTTGAAAGGAACGTTTGGAGTTGGAGTTGCTTGGATTGGGTATTTTATTGGTAGTCTGTCATATTTGTTTTCATTACAGATCTGACAGTTAACAATAAAATCCCGTAATTTTTGTTTTAATCTGGGAAAGTAAAATCTTTTTAAAATTTTAGAAGTTTATTCTTTTCGACTTTATTGGAAGCCCTTTGATGCTCTTTTCGGATGACAGCCCATTGCCTGTCCTCTTCCTGGATGTCTTCGAGTTGTGTTTAAGCGAAGCGGATTTTCAATAATCTCTGATGTCCGAAATGTTTCCTGTATACCTCCTGTACTTTACCAATAATTTCTTCTGTTGTTAACAGCCCGCTAACTTTCTAGGATTAAAATGGTGTTTCAGTATCAGCAAAATAGATTGATCATTAATATCATTTATATGAACAGTAGATCTTGTGTACGAGTCGAATGGTCGTTCTGTCGTTACTTTGTCGGGTCCTTTCTTGATGATCATCTGGTGACGAAATGAGTTAATTGGAGCTACTATGAAGAAATCGTCGCTCGTACCGGCGGAATTCTGGGTTCCCGACATGGAGCATACGATCCTACTTAAGGCATCTGCTACAACGTTCGTCTTTCCTGGCTTGTACACGATTTCGTGCTCTACTAAATACGCCTTCCATCTCCTCAGTTTGGCGTTCGTATTTTTAGGGGAAAGGGCAAACGTGAGTGGCTGATGGTCTGTCAGGATTATAAATTTTGCGCCATATAGGTAGTTTCTGAATGCTTGTAAAAACCAATGAATAGCAAGCATTTCTTTTTCGGTTACCGAGTATCTCTCTTCAGTCTGTGTCAGTGTGCGAGAGGCAAAATGTATTGGCTTATCTTTGCCAATTTCACCTTGAGATAAGACTGCACCGATGGCAAAATCGGATGCATCCGTTGTTAAAAGGAATGGTTTTTTGTAGTCTGGTTAAATTAAGGTAAGGTTAAAGCCCGGTGGTGAAGGATTGACAATTTTCGATCTTGAAAAAGCACCATAGCCCCCCCTTTTTTTTTTAAATGACACTAAATTTCGATGTTTCATGCAGTTTTAAGAGTTTCGGCATCGAAAAAAAATTTTCGATTTTGGAAATTTCATGTACCCCCCCCGTACATGAAATTTCCAAAATCGAAAAAATTTTTTCGATGCCGAAACTCCTAAAACTGCATGAAACATCGAAATTTAGTGTCATTTAAAAAAAAATTTTTTTGAAAATATCAACTTTCTGGGACTTAGAAAAAGATTTGAGTCCCAAAAAGTCGATCGTTTCAAAAAAAAATTTTTTCATGCAATTCTAAGCCTTTTGGCATCAAAAATTTTTTTTCTATTTCGAAAATTTCATGTACTCCCCACGATGGTCATTTTTCAAGATATATGAAAATTCCACTAAGTGGACTGAGAAGGGTTTTTGCCTTTCTCTATAGAAAGGTATTAGAATTGCTGGAAAAACCGACTTTCGAACGGAGCCTCGGAGACCCATAGTGTTATATACCATTCGACTCAGCTCGACGAGATCGGAAAATGTCTGTGTGTGTGTGTATGTGTGTGTGTGTATGTGTGTGTGTATGTGTGTATGTATGTGCACTTTTCGAAGATATTTGAACGCGCTCAATTTTCTCAGAGATGGCTCAACCGATTTTAACAAACTTGGGCTCGTTTGAAAGCTACTATCGGGGCATTGATCAAGTTCGAAGATAAAATGGCTGTGACTTTTGGTTCCGGAGATATGATTGTATAAGTGACGTAACCGACAAAAAGCGTTGTATTTGAACGCGCTCAATTTTCTCAGAGATGGCTGAACCGATTTGAACAAACTTGGACTCGTTTGAAAGCTACTATCGGGCCATTGATCAAGTTTGAAGATCAAATGGCTGTGACTTTTGGTTCCGGAGATATGATTGTATAAGTGACGTAACCGTCAAAAAGCGTTGTATTTGAACGCGCTCAATTTTCTCAGAGATGGCTGATCCGATTTTAACAAACTTGGGCTCGTTTGAAAGCTACTGTCGGGCCGTTGATCAAGTTCGAAGATCAAATGGTTGTGACTTTTGGTTCCAGATATATGATGGTATAAGTGACGTAACCGACAAAACACGTTGATTTTTACCGCTCTTGTATATATAAGGGTGCCAAAATTTTGGGATCAACTCTATTTTCGTAAAGTTCTAGTGCTCAAAAGTTTAAGCACCTCGAAAAAAGCCTTCATGCAAAATTTGACCTAAATCGGACATGCTTAAGGGGTGCTGCCCGGTGGTAAAGGTTTGACAATTTTCGATCTTGAAAAAGCACCATAGGGGGGAGTACATGAAATTTCCAAAATCGAAAATTTTTTTGATGCCAAAACTCTTAAAACTGCATAAAACATCGAAATTTAGTGTCATCTCAAAAAAAATTTTTTTTTTGAAAAAATCAACTTTCTGGGACTTAGAAAAATTTTCATATTTTTTCTAAGTCCCAAAAAGTCGATTTTTTCAAAAAAAATTTTTTTAGAGATGACACTAAATCTCGACGTTTCATGCAATTCTATGCCTTTTGGCATCAAAATTTTTTTTTCGATTTCGAAAATTTCATGTATCCCCCCCTATGGTGATTTTTCGAGATATATGAAAATTTCACTAAGTGGACTAAGAAGGCTTTTTGCCTTTCTCTATAGAAAGGTATTAGAATTGCTGGAAAAACCGACTTTCGAACGGAGCCTCGGAGACCCATAGTGTTATATACCATTCGACTCAGCTCGACGAGATCGGAAAATGTCTGTGTGTGTGTATGTATGTGTGTGTGTATGTATGTGCACTTTTCGAAGATATTTGAACGCGCTCAATTTTCTCAGAGATGGCTCAACCGATTTTAACAAACTTGGGCTCGTTTGAAAGCTACTGTCGGACCATTGATCAAGTTCGAAGATCAAATGGCTGTGAGTTTGGTTCCGGAGATATGATTGTATAAGTGACGTAACCGACAAAAATCGTGCTATTTGAACGCGCTCAATTTTCTCAGAGATGGCTGATCCGATTTTAACAAACTTGGGCTCGTTTGAAAGCTACTGTCGGACCATTGATCAAGTTCGAAGATCAAATGGCTGTGAGTTTGGTTCCGGAGATATGATTGTATAAGTGACGTAACCGACAAAAATCGTGCTATTTGAACGCGCTCAATTTTCTCAGAGATGGCTGATCCGATTTTAACAAACTTGAGCTCGTTTGAAAGCTACTGTCGGGCCGTTGATCAAGTTCGAAGATCAAATGGTTGTGACTTTTGGTTCCAGATATATGATTGTATAAGTGACGTAACCGACAAAACACGTTGATTTTTACCGCTCTTATATATATATAAGGGTGCCAAAATTTTGGGATCAACTCTATTTTCGTAAAGTTCTAGTGCTCAAAAGTTTAAGCACCTCGAAAAAAGCTTTCATGCAAAATTTGACCTAAATCGGACATGCTTAAGGGGTGCTGCCCGGTGGTAAAGGTTTGGCAATTTTCGATCTTGAAAAAGCACCATAGGGGGGAGTACATGAAATTTCCAAAATCGAAAATTTTTTTTGATGCCAAAACTCTTAAAACTGCATAAAACATCGAAATTTAGTGCCATCTCAAAATAAAATTTTTTTGAAAAAATCAACTTTCTGGGACTTAGAAAAATTTTCATATTTTTTCTAAGTCCCAAAAAGTCGATTTTTTCAAAAAAAATTTTTTTAGAGATGACACTAAATCTCGACGTTTCATGCAATTCTATGCCTTTTGGCATCAAAATTTTTTTTTCGATTTCGAAAATTTCATGTACTCCCCCCTATGGTGATTTTTCGAGATATATGAAAATTTCACTAAGTGGACTAAGAAGGCTTTTTGCCTTTCTCTATAGAAAGGTATTAGAATTGCTGGAAAAACCGACTTTCGAACGGAGCCTCGGAGACCCATAGTGTTATATACCATTCGACTCAGCTCGACGAGATCGGAAAATGTCTGTGTGTGTGTATGTATGTGTGTGTGTATGTATGTGCACTTTTCGAAGATATTTGAACGCGCTCAATTTTCTCAGAGATGGCTCAACCGATTTTAACAAACTTGGGCTCGTTTGAAAGCTACTGTCGGACCATTGATCAAGTTCGAAGATCAAATGGCTGTGAGTTTGGTTCCGGAGATATGATTGTATAAGTGACGTAACCGACAAAAATCGTGCTATTTGAACGCGCTCAATTTTCTCAGAGATGGCTGATCCGATTTTAACAAACTTGGGCTCGTTTGAAAGCTACTGTCGGACCATTGATCAAGTTCGAAGATCAAATGGCTGTGAGTTTGGTTCCGGAGATATGATTGTATAAGTGACGTAACCGACAAAAATCGTGCTATTTGAACGCGCTCAATTTTCTCAGAGATGGCTGATTCGATTTTAACAAACTTGAGCTCGTTTGAAAGCTACTGTCGGGCCGTTGATCAAGTTCGAAGATCAAATGGTTGTGACTTTTGGTTCCAGATATATGATTGTATAAGTGACGTAACCGACAAAACACGTTGATTTTTACCGCTCTTATATATATATAAGGGTGCCAAAATTTTGGGATCAACTCTATTTTCGTAAAGTTCTAGTGCTCAAAAGTTTAAGCACCTCGAAAAAAGCTTTCATGCAAAATTTGACCTAAATCGGACATGCTTAAGGGGTGCTGCCCGGTGGTAAAGGTTTGGCAATTTTCGATCTTGAAAAAGCACCATAGGGGGGAGTACATGAAATTTCCAAAATCGAAAATTTTTTTTGATGCCAAAACTCTTAAAACTGCATAAAACATCGAAATTTAGTGCCATCTCAAAATAAAATTTTTTTGAAAAAATCAACTTTCTGGGACTTATAAAAATTTTCATATTTTTTCTAAGTCCCAAAAAGTCGATTTTTTCAAAAAAATTTTTTTTCGAGATGACACTAAATCTCGACGTTTCATGCAATTCTAAGCCTTTTGGCATCAAAAATTTTTTTTCGATTTCGAAAATTTCATGTACTCCCACCTATGGTGATTTTTCAAGATATATGAAAACATCACTAAGTGGACTAAGAAGGCTTTTCACTGTTCTCATACAAATAGGCAACGCAAATGTCAAGCACTAGTTTGGAAAAATGATGCTGACTGTGTGACATAAACACTGAAGCATGCTTTTGTGAACTACTCGAATCAATCTGAATCAATTGGCGTCTAAAATTATTTAATAAATGTATGAAACATATTTTCATGAGACTGTTATGAAAGAAGAGAAAGGCATTATCACACCACTAGGTGGATTAAGAAGGGTTTTTTTAGATTAGCATCACTGTTCTCATACAAATAGGCAACGCAAATGTCAAGCACTAGTTTGGAAAAATGATAATTAATAATAATAACAATAATACAAATTAATAAAAGAAATATATTTTCATGAGACTGTAATGAAAGAAGAGAGAGGCGTCATCACACCACTAGGTGGATGAGGAAGGGGTTTTTTTAATGTTAGGTTTAATTCCTTCTGTGCCAATAATAAATCCTAGAAATTCAATTTCAGAATGTAAAAACTCACATTTATCTAATTGAATTTGTAGAGTTGCGTTATTTAGTGTTTCTAGAATTGTGTTCAAATATATCAAATGTTCGTCTAGTGATTTTCCAAATACGATGACATCATCGATGTACACATAGCATATTTTTCCTATATGGTCTCTTAAGACATCATCAATTGCTCGCTGGAAGATCTCGGGAGCATTCTTCAAGCTGAATGGCATCCGAGTAAATTCGTACTTTTTATAATTGATCGAAAAGGCTGTTTTTTCGATATCTTTTCCTCTCTTCTTTATCTGATGAAATCCAGATACTAGATCGACTGTCGTAAAAGATTTTTGGCCTTTTAGTTGATCTAAAACATAACTGATTTCGGCAATTGGATATTTGTCAGCAATGGTTTTCTCATTGACCTTCCGATAGTCAATAACCATTCTGAACTTTTTTTCACCCGACGCACAGTGGTTCGAATCAACAAAAACGTGGACATAAATCAGTAGCTGCCAAACCGTTCTTTTAATGCATATAGTTGCTTTGAAGAAATTATTTACAAATATATACCACGTAATTTGATCCAATCATTAATTGTTCATGGCCTACTTTGACAAAAAAAAATGTAACCATAACTTTTTTTTCTGAAGAGATAGATTTTTTTTTCTTCTACAAAGTTTTAGAACTATTAAAAATAATTTACTTTGTCAAATATACCAAAAGTCTAGGTCGCACCGTTTCGGATATACAAAGCGTTTTTATGGCAACCCCCTTAAAATCAGTTTTTTATTCATAAATTGTTTCGAGTTATTTTGTTATGCATACTTTGTTTGGAAAAATTGTAGAATTTATAAAATCTCATATTTTTGTTGAAGATACTGCATAGGTTTGTTCTTTCCTGGCAAAGTTATGCAACATTTCACCTTTTTTTACCTAGGATAAAACCTTGCACCGAAGCGAAATATGCAACTTTATGCAGCTGATTTTTACAAAATTTGTAGGAAAAGATGTGCCCAATATCATAAAAAAATCTAAGTGGAACTCGGTGGAACTTTTTTTTTAGGTCTTTTCAAAGTTAGTTTTAATTACTGAATTATGGCAACCCCCTTAAAATTAGTTTTCTAGTCATAACTTGTTTCGTGTTATTTTTTTATGCATACTTCGTTTGGAATAATTGTAGAAAATATAGAATTTCATAATTTTGTAGAAGCTAATGCATAAGTTTATTCTTTTCTGGAAAATTTATGCATAATTTTACCTTTTTTTACCTAGGAAACCTTGTGCCGAAGCGAAAGATGCAACTTAATGCAGCAAACTTTAATAATACTTATTGGAGAACATGTACCTTATCCAATTCATTTTGCAATGAGAATATCTTGAGTACTCTTCGTGTGACTCATTTTCACTATGGCCATGCTGAAACCATGAATGGTTAAGAAACAGAGGGCGCACAGTGGTCCAAAACTGGAAAAAGACGGCCACAAGACTGTACAGACTTTCACTGATTTTTAAGAGCTAACGTGTCTTCGAAGAAGTTTTACAAAATTATATAACGCTTCTTTTGAAAGTAGCACCTTATTTTTTGTTAAGGGGGTAGTACCGATTTCGAAAAAAAATAATTTTGTTTTTGACGAAAAAATTTTTTTTTTCTATCTCATTTCAAAGAAAAAAAACATTTCAAGTATTTTTGCTGAAGATATGAATAATGTAAAAAAATTTTTTTTTTTTGAGATATTCGTTTTATTTTAAAAACTGTTTTTTGGATTTACTTACGTAGAATTTATCTCTATTACCTAAGTATCTACTACAAAGTTAGCATTTAAATGAGTAACTTTTCCCAATACTTTTCACAACCTAATCAATCAACTAGGTAGTTAATGTAACCTAATAAATCTACAATATGTCACTTAGTCGCATTGCATTCGATCAATTAGTATCAGTCACGCTATCATCCGAGTTTTCCGTATCGCTAATTTCTTGTTCTGTTGTAAGTTCTAGCATATCAATTGCTTCCAGTGACAATTTCTTTCCAGTTTTGATAGGTTTATAATAAATATTCGTAATCAGTGGGTCAGACGCTATTAGGAGTCTACAAAAACATCTGTCATCGTTTTTTCACGGCTGTTTGTCCTCGTGCCCAAGTTTGGATTTTTTTATTTGTTTATTAATTTTTAACTTTTTTCATTCAATCAACTAAAAAGGTTGTTTTATGGAATCGCTTATTTGAAACCTAAGAAAAAACCGTACATTCATGCCTTGGACGAATTTTTGTATCTTTGTTATATTTTACAGGCTGTTGAAAAAAGGCTTTGTGTGAAATACCCCATGGATTATTACTATACATGCTATGCACGTATGCAAATATATGAAAGATATTTCTATCCTATTTCCGACTACCAGTCTGGACGCGCGTAAACACGCATAAACAAGTTCATGCTTGCACGCGCAACTTTAGCAAATTGATGCGATTTTTATTTTGTTACTTTTTACAATTGACAATATTAGAATAAATCTAAGTGGAACTAGATGCAATTTTAGGCCTTTTCAAATTTAGTTTTAATTATTGAAAATCCGAAAAATTATCAAAACTTCAACACATATTTAAAAAATGGAAAAATGTTTTCTAGACAAAATATGATAAAGTATTATTAAAGTACAAACCTATACGAAGAGATTTCATGTTTAAACGTGTAAATAAATTGAGTTATCGCGAAGCAACACGATTTTTATGACGAAATGTTGATCGGGCGACGCTCACTGCAAAAGTGAGTTACAGAAATAGCAGACGCGTGGCGCCCTCTGTTTCTTAACTATTCATGGTTTCAGCATGGCCATAGTGAAAATGAGTCACACGAAGAGTACTCAAGATATTCTCATTGGAAAATGAATTGGATAAGGTACATGTTCTCCAATAAGTATTATTAAAGTTTGCTGCATTAAGTTGCATCTTTCGCTTCGGCACAAGGTTTCCTAGGTAAAAAAAGGTAAAATTATGCATAAATTTTCCAGAAAAGAATAAACTTATGCATTAGCTTCTACAAAATTATGAAATTCTATATTTTCTACAATTATTCCAAACGAAGTATGCATAAAAAAATAACACGAAACAAGTTATGACTAGAAAACTAGTTTTAAGGGGGTTGCCATAATTCAGTAATTAAAACTAATTTTGAAAAGACCTAAAAAAAAAGTTCCACCGAGTTCCACTTAGATTTTTTTTTATGATATTGGGCACATCTTTTCCTACAAATTTTGTAAAAATCAGCTGCATAAAGTTGCATATTTCGCTTCGGTGCAAGGTTTTATCCTAGGTAAAAAAAGGTGAAATGTTGCATAACTTTGCCAGGAAAGAACAAACCTATGCACTATCTTCAACAAAAATATGCGATTTTATAAATTCTACAATTATTCCAAGCAAAGTATGCATAACAAAATAACTCGAAACAATTTATGAATAAAAAACTTATTTTAAGGGGGTTGCCATAAAAACGCTTTGTATATCCGAAACGGTGCGACCTAGACTTTTGGTATATTTGACAAAGTAAATTATTTTTAATAGTTCTAAAACTTTGTAGAAGAAAAAAAATTTCTATCTCTTCAGAAAAAAAAGTTATGGTTACATTTTTTGTCAAAGTAGGCCATGAATAATTAATGATAGGATCAAATTACGCGGTATATATTTGTAAATAATTTCTTCAAAGCAACTATATGCATTAAAAGAACGGTTTGGCAGCTACTGATTTATGTCCACGTTTTTATTGATTCGAACCACTGTGCGACGCATCGGTTTTTTTTTTGTACGACCCAAACCGGTGCTGTCCAGGCGGATCGCGATGGTCGAATTATACCATCTTCTAAAAGTTTGTTGATGTGTTTCTTGACCCCATTTGCATAAGCAGCAGGGTAAGGATATATGTTTTGATGTACTGGATTGCCATCTGCAGTGTTAATGATACATTCAACGTTTGTTGAACAAGTTAATTTTTCGATGGGTTTGTGAAAAACTTCTTTCGTAGTTTCGAGAATCTGATTTAATTTGACCTGTTCTTCTTCGGAGAGATGCTTTGTACGGAAAATGTTATTTGTCGAGTTTTCTGGTTGAATTCTTGCAATGGGACGACGAGTTTCTCATTGCCAGAATACAAAGTCAATGTCTTGTTGCTAAAGTCAATCGCGTTTAAAGCGGTTAATATTTCGGTTCCAATGATTCCACAGAAATATGAATGAAATTTATGTAACAAAAATTTAGCCACATGATTTATTTTAGGGTAAAAGAAATTGATGTCGATTGCTGAAGTAGCGTTGAAGATGCCATTAGCACAAGTTATATTAGCGGCATCAAAGTTGTATGGTCTTGAAGCTTTGTATGACCATGCCAGTTTTGGGTCAATTGAATTGATGTTTGCTCCCGTGTCTACTAGAAAAGGGAAGCATCCATTTGTCGTTTTCAAGTTGATGTACGGCAATATCGGCCTCACCAACTTGGATTCCACTCTAAAAAATTCGTTGTATTAGATGTCGTGGGTTCGGGTTCGTCAAAATTGTTTTGATGTTGTTCGGCCGGTGTGTTACTATTTTCATTATTCGGTGGAGCCGGTGGTTGAAAATCTTGATAATCATTGATTGTAATATTGATCAAACGTATGATAATAATCATGTTCGTTATCGTCGAAGAAATCACCTTGGACATATTCGAATGAATTTTCCACGGGGTGTGCCTGTCTCTTGAAGAGAGGTATTTGGTACGACGGCGGATGCGGACGTTTTGTCCATCTGCGGTTGGTTTCCGTAGTTTATATTGCGAGATCGTCGGCAAATGGGTTTGGTGAGAATGGTTGGCGGTTTTGGGAAAATGTGTTCGCAGAGAACTGTTACGATTTGACATGAAGGGATTTGTCTGGAAGCCTCTTGTATATGGCATTTAATGGAGGAGGAAAATTTCTCGGAGGTGGCCGAGGTGGAAGTTTTGGCACCTCAAAGTCTCTTGGTTTAGGATGTGGGGTGTTATGTTCGTTTCGGTAAGGTGCTGATCTTGAATCCATGTTGAAATAGTCAAGACAGAATTGGAATGCTTGACTTTGTGGAGTGGGGTTAAAGGTTTTTAATAAATGGCAAAGCGGTTTCTCTAGGCCACGAATGAAAGCGTCTACAGCTTTTTCCCTTGGGGCAGCAGGGACCATGTCTAAGGGCTTGACGACCCCTCCCCCGGAAACTGCGAGTTGTAGGGCTTGCCTAGGATGCGGTGGGGTTTGGCAGTGGGCTCTGCTAATCCTCTACAAAAAGCTGCATGTATCCGCAAGCAAGTCCTACCAAAGCGATCGTGTGCCGCTCAAAGTGCACAAGCCCAACGGGAGTGCCGACTCGGCACGTTAGGACTAACGCCAGTGAGGTCCTAACTATGGCATACTGGCTACCATACCATCCATGGATACGATACGGTAGATCGGAATATATAGAGAAACTAGGGCTGACAGCTGCGGTATTCTACTCCTTCAGTAAAGCAGGGTGGAACCGGCTTGAAATGGCGAGTAGGCTAATGCCGCAGCTGCCTTCCGTCCCATAAAACCGTGGCAGGCCTTATGGCACGCCGTCTCACTTTCAGCCACCTAGTTGGGATGACTGGGTGGAAGTAGGTTCAGATGTTCTTTTCCTGATTTGCGCTGATCCGGCTCTGAGCGTAAAGCCAACCCTCGCATGGCCTCACTGCACCGCATAGGTAACCATGGGATCATGATAGCGACTACTTTCGGCTGGGTTTGACGGTAGCCATAAGGGGGACCCATATAAAACATGAGTTCAACACCATCAACATCGGCGTCGAGTGAGGAGGTAAACCCTTTCGCAAGAGGGGGTTTGAGGAGGTCTTCATCCAGAACGGGTGCGAGAAAGGAGAGCGAAGCAGTAGCTGAGGAGACGAGTGACAGCAATGTCCACGTCAAACCAGTGAACCAGCCTGAGTCCCAGGAGCAAGCGAAGGAAGTAATCAAGCCGAGTATGACAGCGGTCATAGAACAACTCGACGCGATTATTGAATTCGCGCAGGAGAAATCCAACATCAGCAAGGAGCTGAAGGCGAACTTGCTGAAGCTACGTAAGGCCGTGAACGTAGCTAAAAGGGACCAAGAGGCGTTGATAGTGCGGCTAGAGGGTGGCGGAAAGTCGGAGAAGTGTTCTCAAACAGAGCCCTTCACCTTCGATACCGACAAAAAACAGGATTCCGGCTCACGATTGAGCGGAATAAACAGCGCCGGAAACGCGCCAGGGATTCTCCAGGCAGTAAACGCCTGACTCCCAAGGCCAAAAGGAGCAAAGACCATGGCGGAAATGATGGGGCGAAGGAACGTGGCGAGGGGCTCAACCCAAACCTCGGCACTCGAGCCCCGGATCCGAGCCATGTAAGCGAACCCGGCGAGAATCCATGGGTGAAGGTCGCGAAGAAGAAAAAGGTCCCAAAAGAGGCCGGGCCCATTCCCGCGAGGAAGGCTAGGGACAAAGGAGAGGCTTTGTTGGTTAAGGCCGACAAAGAAAAGTACGCCGATGTGCTCAAGGCCATGCGGAGCGAGGCAAAGCTAGCCGAGCTTGGCAAAGAGGTTCGCAGCATCCGTCGTACGAAGACGGGAGAGATGCTGCTCGAGCTTAAAAAGGGAGCTCAGGGCGGAACGGAGCTTGTTGCGCTTGCCCAACAAGTCCTGGGCGATACGGCCGAAGTTAGAGCCCTGCGTAACGAGGTTGCACTCCAGTGCAAACGGTTGGACGAAATCGCCACCGCAGAAGAACTTGCCATGGCCATCAAGGAGCAAGGAGGTGTGGATGTCTCACGGGAATCCATCCGCATGAGGAAAGGACCACAGGGCACCCAGATAGCTACATTTAAGCTATCGGCCACGGATGCCAATAAGGTCCTCAAAGTGGGCAGGCTAAAGGTCGGATGGTCGGTATGCCCAGTGACCGCTTACCAACCGCCGGTGGTCGACATGTGCTTCAGGTGTTTCGAACCTGGCCACAAGTCGTGGAATTGCAAAGGCCCAGACCGGAGCAACCTCTGCAAGCGTTGCGGCGGCGAGGGGCACAAGGCGTATGCATGCGAAAGAACGCCACGTTGCATGCTATGCGCGAGCAAGAAGAAGGCCACAAACCACGTCATGGGCGGACCTACTTGCTCAACAAGTGGAGGGAGTAAAACAGCATGCAAGTAGTACAGATGAACCTAAATCACTGTGCAGCTGGCCAGCAATTGCTGCACCAGTCAGTGACGGAATGGGGCATTGATGTCGCGATTCTTTCGGATCCCTATCACACACCGGTAGATAACGGGAACTGGGTGTCTGACGAAGCCAAGACGGTGGCGATCTTGACGACTGGTCGATACCCAGTGCAAGAGGTGGTGAAAACACAAGCGGAGGGAGTAGCCATAGCTAAGGTAAACGGAGTTTACTATTGTAGCTGCTACGCACCACCGAGATAGTCAATAGACCAGTTCACTCGGATGGTCGACATGTTGACCGCAGATCTGGTGGGTCGGAAGCCGGTGGTGATAGCCGGAGACTTCAACGCCTGGGCAACGGCTTGGGGCAGCCGCTTCACCAATAGGAGAGGACAGACGTTACTGGAGGCCCTCGCCAAGTTGGACGTCGTGTTAGCGAATGATGGACTGAAAAGTACCTTCCAGCGGAATGGAGTCGAGTCGTTTATCGACCTGACTTTCTGTAGTCCCGGCCTAGCTGGAGATCTTAATTGGAGAGTTGATGATGGCTACACCCATAGCGACCATCTAGCCATTCGCTACACGATCGGCCAATTGGCGAGAAGTACAAGGAGGAGAAATACTCCCAAAACTCTAGCGTGGAAGGTGGCTAACTTAGACCGCGAAACGTTTTGCGCTGCCCTCGAATTAGAGGAGCACAACGCGAACCTGAGAGGGGACGAGTTGGTCGCTATCTTGTCACGGGCGTGTGACGCGACCATGCCTAGAAAGGCTCAACCGAGGACCAATAGACCACCGGTCTACTGGTGGAACGAGCAAATTGCACGCTTTCGCGCATCCTGCCTCAGGGCTAGAAGAAGGATGCAAAGAGCTCGATCAGCGGAGATGAGGATGGAGAGGAACACGGCGTTCAAAGCGGCGAAGCTAGCACTAAACAAGGCCATCAGCGCAAGCAAAAGAGCCTGTTTCGACAAGCTATGCGAGGGAGCCAACTCCAACCCATGGGGCGATGCCTACAGGATGGTGATGGCCAAAACGAGAGGGGCGCTAGCACCCCCTGAACGTAGTCCGGCGAGGTAGAAGGAACTCATAACGGTTTCCTTTCCCCACCACGACACGTCCCCCTGGCAGCCAGCTCCGCTACCAGCGAATGAAGTCGTAAAGGTGACGAACGATGAGTTGCTCACTGCAGCGAGATCGCTCGATACAAAGAAAGCCCCGGGGCCAGACGGTATCCCGAACGTGGCTCTAAAGGCGGCTATAATGACAAAACCGGACATGTTCAGGGAGGTCATACAGAGATGTCTGGACGAGCGTATGTTCCCAGACATTTGGAAAAGACAAAGGTTGGTACTATTACCGAAACCTGGGAAACCCCCAGGGGATCCTTCGGCGTATAGACCAATCTGTCTGATAGACACTGTGGGTAAGCTCCTTGAGAAAATCATCCTCAACAGGCTAGCCCCCTTCATAGAGGAGGCAGGAGGACTGTCCGGTCAACAGTACGGGTTCCGCAGAGGCAGGTCGACGGTGGACGCCATAACATCGGTGGTAACCACGGCGGAGGTAGCTATATAGCGCAAACGACGAGGAATCCGCTACTGTGCGGTAGTAACGCTAGACGTCAAGAACGCGTTCAATAGTGCTGGCTGGGCAGACATTGCTGATTCCCTACTTCGACTAGGAGTACCGGAAGGGCTGTACAAGATTCTGGAAAGCTACTTCCAGAACCGAGTATTGCTCTACGAGACCGACGAAGGCACACGTAGCACTCCAATCACGGCTGGAGTACCACAGGGATCTATCTTGGGCCCGATCCTGTGGAATATAATGTACGATGGAGTACTGAGGTTGAGGCTCCCTCCGGGTGTCAAGATAGTCGGGTTCGCGGACGACGTCACGCTGACAGTCTACGGCGAATCCATCGAAGAGGTCGAACTGAGTGCATCACACTCAATTTGCTTGGTGGAGGACTGGCTGCGTAGCAGGAAACTGCAACTCGCGCACCACAAAACAGAGGTGATGGTGGTAAACAACCGCAAATCGGAACAGGAGGCGCTGGTACATGCCGGAGATTGCGTGATCCCCTCCAAGAGATCACTGAAGCAATTGGGTGTGATGCTTGACGACAAACTCAGTTTCAGCAAGCACGTTGAATACGCCTGCAAGCGCGCATCAACAGCGATCGCGGCGCTCTCCCGTTTGATGGCCAACAGCTCGCCTGTGCGCTCCAGTAAACGAAGGTTACTGGCAGGAGTGGCAGTTTCGATCCTCAGGTACGGCAGCCCGGTATGGGCGTCGGCACTAAATGTGGAACGCAACGCACAGATGCTGGAGAGTACGCATAGACTGATGTGTCTTCGCGTAATCAGTGCATACCGCACTGTATCGAGGGATGCGGCCTGCGTGGTTGCAAGCATGATGCCTATCGGTCTGATAGTGAAGGAAGACGCGGAGCGCTACAGCATGCGAGGAGACAGGAACGCCCGTAGGGCCTCCAAAGCCGCTTCTCTACGCAGATGGCAACAAGAGTGGGACAACTCAACCAAGGGCAGGTGGACACATCGGCTCATACCTAGGGTCTCGAGCTGGTTAGATAGACCTCACGGAGAAGTGAACTTCGGCCTGACGCAATTCCTCACAGGCCACGGGTGCTTCAGATGGTACCTCCACAGGTTCGGCCACGCGACATCCCCTGTATGTCCTGGCTGCCCAGACGAGATCGAGACGGCTGAACACGTCGTGTTCGCATGTTCTCGTTTCGCGGCTCAAAGGAGTGAGCTACTGGAGGCATGCGGCAGGGACACCACACCGGAAAACCTGATCCAGAGAATGTGCCACTGCGTAGAGAACTGGAACGCAGTGTCGACCGCGGCATCCCAAATTGCGGGCATATTGCAGCGGAAATGGAGTGCGGATCAACGCGTACCGTAGTAGGCTCAAGAGGGATCAGCGAATAAACGTCGGTCCGGGAGAACCTTCTTCGTCGGGAAGCTCTTCGTCGGAGTAGTCTAGATCCATCGTCGGGGACTAGACGAGTAGTACGTAAAACTGCTAGGATCGTCGGGGCGCCAGTGAACCGGAAGCTATCCTCCAACCGGAATCACTGGATCGACCCAGGCATCCTCTCGGTCGGGCGTTGACGGGTATCGAAAGCGTCGGTTTCGGGAGGGCCTCCTTCGTCGGGGAACTCTCCGTCGGTGTAGGCTAGATCCTTCGGCGGGGGCTAGTCGAGTAGCCGCCACAACACCGATTCGAGTCATCGAGGCGCCAGCGAACCGGAAGCCATGCTCCAACCGGAATCGCGGGACCGACCTCGGCACTCCATCGGGTGTCCCGTGTGGTGTAAGAGACTCGGTGTCGGGAGATTCTCCTTCGCCGGGGAAATCTCCGTCGGAGTAGTCTAGATCCTTCGTCGGGGACTAGACGAGTAAATCGTGGTGTAATACCGCTAGGATCGTCAGGGCGCCAGTGAACCGGAAGCTATCCTCCAACCGGAATCACTGGACCGACCCAGGCATCCTCTCGGTCGGGCGTTGACGGGAATCGAAAGCGTCGGTTTCGGGAGGGCCTCCTTCGTCGGGGAACTCTCCGTCGGTGTAGGCTAGATCCTTCGGCGGGGGCTAGTCGAGTAGCCGCCACAACACCGATTCGAGTCGTCGAGGCGCCAGCGAACCGGAAGCCATGCTCCAACCGGAATCGCGGGACCGACCTCGGCACTCCATCGGGTGTCCCGTGTGGCGTAAGAGACTCGGTGTCGGGAGATTCTCCTTCGCCGGAGAAATCTCCGCCGGAGTAGTCTAGATCCTTTGTCGGGGACTAGATGAGTAGATCGTCGCGTGATACCGATAGGATCGTCTGAGCGCCAGTGAACCGGAAGCCACGCTCCAACCGGAATCATTGGATCGACTTAGGCATCCTTTCGGTCGGGTCGTAGACGCGTACCGTAAGCGTCGGTTCGGGAGGACTTCCCTCGTCGGGGAACCCTCCGACGGTGTAGACTAGATCTTTTGGCGGAGACTAGTCGAGTAGTTCCGCGACGTAGCATCAGTTTTGGGTCGTCGAGGCGCCAGTGAACCGGAAGTTACCCTCCAGCCGGCATCACTGGGACGACCTCGTCATCCAACTGGTCGATCCCTTGAGAGCAGGATGCTGATCCCCATTCTGCATAAATCTGGGGAGGGTGCTGTGAGCACCAATAGCCTTCCACCCCGAAGTAATACCTAGCGGTGGTGCCGGGGAGGTAGGGTTGGAGATCCAAGGTGTTTTAGTGGGTAGTTCCAATCAACAGTTGGGTAGTCCTGTGGAGAGTCCCACACTCCGTGCGTAAATGCATTTCACCTTGTAAAAAAAAAAAAAAAACAGCTTTTTCCCTAAAATAATCAATGTGCAGGCAATATTTTTCTTCGGTTTAAATTTGAGCGAAGAGCGAAGATAACAACTCATTCACTCTAGAATAGTAGCTACTCAAGCTCTCGGTTGCTCAGTCGGTGTTGAACAGTCGTTCGCACCGCACGCGTATAGCTCTTGGCTCCTGGAATTTTTTTTTTCTGGCTACCTAGAGTTTCATTGATTCAAGGCTTCAGTCTTTTTCAAGGCTACCTGAATCACTAACTAAGTGACTAAGTGATACAAAGAGTGATATTAGAGTGACTAAGTGATACAAAGAGTGATATTAGAGTGACTAAGAAATTAATCAGCCTTTTTTAAGGCTAGCTAGGAGTCTAATCGAAGACTAATTTAGCCTAGTTAATTTAATTTAAAATTTCATTAATTTCAAAAATGCCTGCGTCCAACCGGAAAGGCAACAAGCCTAAGGCTAAAAATAATTCAATACGGAATAAATCACAATCCGTTATTCAACATTTTTCTAATAACATTCACGATCTTATAGAATCTGAATGTAAAAATAAAAGACAACGGACGGATTTCCCTACCGTTGATCCTATGCCGTCTAACAATATTTACGAGATTCTTCCTGAATCCGATTGTAGCGACATAGAAGAAAATTCTTCAAAAATTCCCAAAATGGACGCTTGTCGTTCTGGGAAGAAACATCAATCTATGCCACCAGTGACGGTGATGATTTCCGACTTCAAAGCATTCCGTACTGAGCTTTCTACTTTTCTCCCGGAAGTAAAAGTCTCATTTCAAATCGGACGAAGAGGAGAATGTCGAGTCTTGGTGGATGGATTGGAAGATTACGAACGTCTTATTCGATATTTGTCCGAAAAACTTCATAAATTTTATTCATATGATATAAAATCAGACAGACCCTTCAAGGCTGTCTTGAAAGGATTATCAAATGATCAAAGTATTGATGAAATTAAAAATGAACTAAAAGAATTGCTTGGTTTTGCCCCTTCCCAAGTAATACTTATGAAAAAAAGAGCGAATGGTACTTCTAAACCACGCTCTGGAATTTCCCATGAACTTTACCTAATACACTTCAATCGAAGTGATGTAAACAATTTGAAAACTTTAGAAAAAGTACGTTTCATTTCCCACATTAAAATTCATTGGGAACATTATAAACGGCATAATCGTATTGCAAACTTAACGCAATGTCGTCGTTGCCAAGGCTTCGGTCATGGAACCAAAAATTGTCATATGGATATACGGTGTTTGAATTGTGGTAAATCGCATTCGAAAGACGCTTGTCCAATGAATGAAACCACTGATAAATTTTCATGTTCAAATTGCAATGGAAATCATAAATCCAATTATTTGAAATGTCCTGTCAGGGAAAAAATTTTAAACGCTCGTTCGCTTAGACAACAAGTCAAATCAACGACCTTAAATTTACAGAACATACCTGAAAATTCTTCTAAGGCACCTGCCAATTCGTCTTCTAACGAAAACAATTTATTGACAGGTAGATCGACCTCGTCATCATCTTCTTCTAATTTCACTTATGCTGGTATATTAGGTAGAAATCTATCTCCTATTTCTTCTAATGTAAATAATCAAAACACAGGACCGCCTTGCAGTTCTTCTTCTAACGAAAACAATTTATTAATAGGTAGACCGGCCAAATCATCTTCTTCTAATGGCAGTCTACCTACAAATATTCCTTCAATGCCATTCGCTTCTTTAAATGAAGTCGATTTAGGCGATATAACTGAAAATAAAATGATCTACCTACAAGATCAACTTTTTCAAATGATCATCCAAATGAATTCGACTTCATCACTTTTTGAAGCATTTCAAATCGGATGGAAATTTGCAAATAATATTATAATGAATTTAAAATTTAACAGTGATGTTAAATAATTATTTGAATATTTTAAATTGGAATGCTCGATCTTTGAAATCGAGTAAAGATGAATTTTATAATTTTCTCAAAGTTCACAAAATTCATATTGCCATTGTGACAGAAACTTTTCTTAAACCAAATGTAAAATTGAAAAGTAATCCACATTATGTGGTTCATCGATTTGACAGGTTTACTGTAATTGGTGGTGGAGTTGCCATTTTTGTCCAACGGCAAATTAAACATCGAATTTTACCTTCTTTCAATACTAAAGTTATTGAAAGCTTGGGAATCGAAGTTGAAACCATTCATGGAATTTATTTCATCGCTGGAGCATATTTGCCATTCCAATGCACCGGCGAACAATTAAATTTCTTTAAAGGCGATTTGCAAAAACTTACAAGATATCGATCGAAATTTTTCGTAATAGGGGACTTAAATGCTAAGCATGTCCAGTGGAATTGTAGGCAAAATAACAGTAATGGTAAAATACTTCATAATCAACTCTCAGCTGGTTACTTTACAGTTCTTCATCCCAGTAATCCTACTTGTTTCTCTTCCGTGAAAAACCCGTCTACAATTGATCTGGTTCTAACAGATCAAAGTCACATTTGTAGTGAACCGATTACTCATGCTGATTTTGACTCAGATCATCTTCCTGTAACATTCAGACTTTCCAACGAAGCTATAATTAATCCAATTAGTTCTATTTTCAACTATCATAGAGCAAATTGGTTGGATTACAGATCTCACATTGAAAATCATGTGGATCATGAAACTATTTTAGAAAATTCTGCGGATATCGACACAGCAATTGATAATTTGAATCATTATATTATCGAAGCTAGAAATCTTTCAGTTCCCAAAGCTCAAACTAAATTAAATTCTCCTATCATCGATGACAATCTTCAACTGCTCATTCGGTTGAAGAATGTTCGTCGACGACAATATCAACGTTCTCGTGATCCTGCTATGAAAAACATAGTTAAGGATTTACAAAAAGAAATTAAACATAGATTTACTCTTTTGCGAAATGAAAATTTCGCTAAAGAAGTTGGACAAATTAAACCATATTCTAAACCTTTCTGGAAACTTTCTAAGGTTCTTAAGAAACCTCAGAAACCTATTCCTGCTCTCAAGGAAGGAAATCAAATACTTCTTACAAATGGCGAAAAAGCTCAAAAACTTGCTCAGCAGTTCGAGAGTGTCCACAATTTTAATTTGAACGTTGTGAGTCCTATTGAAAATGAAGTCTCACTGAAATATGATCATATTTCAACTCAAGTGTTATCACACGATGACATTATTGAGACGAATTTTGATGAAATTAAATCAATTATTAGAAAACTTAAAAACATGAAGGCTCCTGGTAATGATGGAATTTTTAATATTCTTATTAAAAATCTTCCCGATGTTGCCTTGAGACTCCTGGTTAAAATTTTCAACAAGTGTTTTTCATTAGCTTACTTCCCAAAAAGATGGAAAAACGCTAAAGTAATTCCTATCCTAAAACCTGATAAAAACCCAGCAGAAACATCAAGTTATCGCCCAATTAGCTTACTTTCTTCTATCAGTAAACTTTTTGAAAAAATTATCTTGTTAAGAATGATGACTCATATAAATGAGAATTCAATTTTTTTACCAGAGCAGTTTGGATTTCGTCATGAACATTCAACTACTCATCAACTTGTAAGAGTTACGAACATGATAAAAACAAATAAATCTTCTGGGTTATCCACTGGAGTTGCTCTTCTAGACATAGAAAAAGCATTCGACAGTGTTTGGCACAAAGGTTTAATAGCAAAAATGTCTGATTTCCAGTTTCCTATTTATTTGATCAAAATGATTCAAAATTATTTAACTGATCGTACTCTTCAGGTTAGCTATCAGAATTGTAAATCTGAATTGCTACCCGTACGAGCCGGTGTTCCGCAGGGTTCGAGTGTAGCTCCAATCTTGTATAATATTTTCACTTCTGATCTTCCAAATCTACCCGTTGGTTGTCAGAAATCGCTATTCTGTGACGACACAAGTCTGTTAGCCACAGGTAGAAATCTAAGAGTGATCTGCAGTCGCCTACAAAGAAGTTTAAATATTTTCAGTGATTATCTGTCAAAATGGAAAATTAAACCAAATGCAGCAAAAACGCAATTAATTATCTTTCCTCACAAGCCAAGAGCTTCTTTTCTTAAACCAAACAATAATCACATTCTCAAATTGAATGGCTTGGAATTGACATGGTCTGATCAAGCTAAATACTTAGGTTTAACGTATGACAAAAAACTCACTTTCAAGGATCACATTGAAGGAATCCAGGCAAAGTGTAATAAATATATTAAATGTTTATATCCTCTTATAAACAGAAATTCTAAGCTCTGTCTAAAAAACAAATTGTTAATTTATAAACAAATTTTCAGACCAGCCATGCTTTATGCGGTACCAATTTGGTCAAGCTGTTGTTCCACCAGGAAGAAAACGCTTCAAAGGATTCAGAATAAAATTCTGAAAATGATTCTGAAGCGTCCTCCCTGGTTTAGTACAAATGAGTTACACAGACTCACAAATATAGAACCATTAGATGTAATGTCACATAATATTATAAGCAAATTCCGACAAAAAACGATGCAATCTTCAATTGAATCGATTCGCTCTCTGTATTAGTTAGTAAGTTAGTATATAAGTTCCTTTTCCCCATTACACAATACAAGTAGGTTTAGAATTTTCCCTACACAAAAATCTCAGAATTGCGGAAGCAAATGATGTCTTCATGGTAATAACCAAATCATATATATATAACAGGGCTGAAAAGTCACCACTTGTGGCTGAACACCCAATTTAAATCTTAATAATTTAATTTTAACTCATATTCCAATAAATAGTTATTAAAAAAAAAAAAAAAAAAAAAAAAAAAAAAAAAAAAAAAAAGCTCTCGGTTGCTGATTTTTTTTATCGAAGTTAGTTCATAATCGAGCGTTTTTATGTTACGCTTATGTCTATAGTAAAGTAGGAGTGTATTTTTAATTTCCCCCCAGTCATAAGTAATGTTAGAATTCAAAACATCAGCGGCCTCGCCTCTGATCTTCCTTCTAATTGATCTTTCAATAACCTGTGTTTGAGAGGCAGTCGCTCCGGCCTCTCGGTACATATCAAAAATTCCTTCAACATCTGTCAGCCAGGATAACAATTCAACCGGCCTTCCGTCGAAAGGTTGGAGATCCTTTACAAAATCAGGTAATCTCCCAAGCTCAATGAATTGTTGCATGGCCAATTCTGGAGCTAAAGCTGGCCTTGGGTTCGCCATTGTTTGCAAATTTATTTTTCAACTGGCTAAAAACGATTCTACTCTACCTGGAATATTTTAATTGATCAGGAAAAATCAGTCACTTTAATTAACACTTATCTTTTTGATTCACTATTTATTGCATAAAAATATTGATTATGACTTACATAAAGGACCGTGTCCTGGATGCGGCCAACATTTGGTCCGTTGGTCTTTTTTGTTGGATGTCCTCGGGGCGGGGGAATCGGTGAGCAGGCACGTTTGGGTTGCTCCGTTTTACTTCACGTTACTCCGGTCCAGCGGTGCCGATCGGTCCAACAACACAGTATCTCACCGCTCGCTTCTTGATCTATAGTTCTGGTTCCTTTAACCGGTTTGTGATCTGGCTCTTATAACCAGCACTTAGCACTAATCAATTTTGAAGAATTTTATCACTAAGTTTTTCTTAAAGGATTTTTTCCTTTCTCATATAGAAAGGTTATGTAATTACTTGAAAAATCGACTAGTGAAAATTGGCCCGGAGGGCCTAGTGTCATATACCATTCTACTCAGTTCATCGAGCTGAGCAATGTCTGTGTGTGTGTGTGTATGTGTGTGTATGTGTCAAATAATCCCACTAGGTTTTCTCGAAGACGGCTGAACCGATTTTGACAAGCTTAGATTCAAATGAAAGGTCTTCCGGTTTTATACGGAATTCCTGAATTTCATCCGGATCCGACTTCCGGTTCCGGAGTTATAGGGTAAAGTGTGTTCAATATTGTACACCGTCACTTAAACCGGCGAAACAAAAAACGTAAAAAAATTTCATAACTGATCTCAAAACGACACAAATCGATAAACATTATCAGTAGGCAACTAAACAAACCGATTGCGGCTATCCTGGTTCCCGGTATCCGGTTCCGGAAGTACCGGAAATAGTGGTCATATATACAAAAATAGTTCTCACTCACCTTCCTCAGCAATAGTTTGATCGATTTCCACAAACTTAGATTCAAATGAAAGGTCTTCCGGTCCCATATGGAATCCCTGAATTTCATCCGGATCCGACTTCCGGTTCCGGACTTATAGGGTAAAGTGTGTTCAATATTGTACTCCGTCACTTAAACTGGCGGAACAAATCCGTAAAAAATGTTACAAACTGGACTCTAAACCGTTATTCCCAATCTTAGGGTCAATTGAAAGGTCTTATGGTCCTACCAAAAATTACTGCATATTGTCGGATGCAACAAACATTTAAATCGTAATTTAGAGTGCGTACTAGTAGAGTTTGTATGTCATGTTAGTTGGTGGCCGTTCGAACAGACTTTGATTATACCGGTTCTCGGGTTCCGGAAGTGCATATAATAGTGAACCCACTTCGTTTTCCTAAGGATGACCTGCGCAATGAAAGCACTGTTTTATTTTGTATGTTATATTAGTTAATGCACAAACAATCTCTTGTTTTTTGTTTTTCAAAAATCGAAGAGAAAAATTTTGAATAGAATACCACAATATTATATGTACATGAGAAAGGCATTATTACACCACTAGGTGAATTAAAACAGGTTTTTTCACTACACGATTACTTATTCTATTCCCGTCCGCGAGGATACCGCCGGAGCCTTCAGTTAAACGTTCACTTATATAAATTTCTTTTTAAAAAAGATAACAACTCGTTACACTCGCCAAAATCGAACTAACTTTATTCTTCAATTTAATTGTATCTACAGCTCATAATTCCAAATTGCACTTTTTAGTGGACGTGACTTTTCTCCGTTCTCATAGATCGATGTCTTCAGGTGCGAAATGTACCATCTGCGTTCTTGTCTGTCCCGTCAGGTTGGCGCCGATGCTAACGTGTTCGTCAGCAATTCTCGCTATCCTCGTTCTGGTAGCTCCGTTGCTAACTCGCGTAAGAACGTTTAGACCGTTCTATCACTGATCGCTTTAATTTCTCCGCACGCTATATATACGTAGGGCACACCGATAGATCATGAGGGTTCTTCCCTCAGTAGCAACATTTTTCGGCTGCTCTTCTGCAGAGATCGTCTTGATGGGTCTCTCTACATTTGCCGCATCGCAGTTTGTTGCAACAATAGGTTGCCGTACTCCACTAGGTAGGCGAACTCCACTCACTACCAAAAAATTTGGAAGTGCAGATCCGTAAAAGTGACGCGAAACGAGCCGATTGGTAAAATTTACCATCGATCGATTTGGAGTGCAATTGCTTGCACTTTCGAAAAAATCCTTGACTCAGGATTGTTCGGTTGCTGCGATGCGAGTAGCAAACAATGGGGATATGATACTGTCCGCTGCTGCCCAATATAACACAATAGCGTCCACTGCACAGTGGTCCGGATCCACAATTGAGGGGGACAAAAATATTTGTGGCTTAGCCTTATAGTTTAGAGCTATGATGACTTCAGAATAAATGATCAGTGAAAGATAAGCCATATTTTGAAGCATATGGTATTAGGGTGGTTCTTATTATTAGGGTGATCCAAAAATTATTTTCCGTATGTGTTGAGATAGAGGACTGCATCCTTCGGCAAAATTGTAGGAAAACTTATATCATGCAACTTTGCCGAAAACATTATTGTAGTATCTCTAACGGTTTTAGTGTTAAAACGATTTTAATAGAGCAACTTGGGGTGTTCCTAAAAAAATCAGATTTTTTGTTCTAGCTTTCTTAATTTTCACTTCTCGATTTTGGTGTCTTTGAATATCTTTTAGAGTTTGTTGAAACCAATTTTTTCATTACTAGCGCATTCAGGTAGCGTTTTCTGAACCGAAGTTATGAGCAAAACTCGTTCAACAACAGATCATTTTTAAACTGCTATATCTAACATTGGAGCAAATGAAAAAAATCGGTTTCTTTCATTCGATAGAAAATACTTTCGAGCATGTTTATAAAAAAAATGGTGGAGGAGATATTTTTTTAAATTGTGTTCAAACATTGGGTTTTTTCATTCAAAAATGCTCTTTTATGTAAGACATTTATTAGCTATATATATTAAAATAAGGTATTGCTGTCTTCTAGCGTGTTAAAACTAATTCAGCTGCATAATCGGGAAGATGGGGTACACTCACGTTGGTTGTTAATCTATTCGATAATGCTATTATAGGATCAGATGTTGAAAAAAATCGTTTTAATACATCCTCTAGATTCACTAAACGATTGAATTTCTGCCTATACTTGCGAATTGATTTATTTCGACTCACTCTCTCTTCTTCTTCTTCTCATTCCATTGTTTCAAGGAGATTTCAAAAGAGGAAGTCACAAAAATCGAAAGAAAAGCTGCGTCATCAACAATATTGACACTGTAAAACATATTTTGACAACGAAGTATGATAAGAGCTCTCTATTTCATCTCATTTGTAAGAGCGTCGCCTCGAAATCCCGATTTAGCCACTAAAATCACTATAACTATTTCATATTACTGCTTCATTCGCCTTGCTCCACGTTGAGAATTGATTCACATTTCTTGAAAATTGAACTAATATTCATGAAACAGCTAAAAACGCTTATGATGTGTTCACTACTCTGCTCCTAATTTCATCTCAATGGATTTTTATTCATCCTATCGTTGGTCCTTTATTCATCCTATAAATTAGTAATGGTGACAGCAATCAAAACAAAATATTCCACTATTACACTCACAGGTTCAAAATGTCAGAATTTTTCTTAAAAACGGCCTAATACCAACTATGAGACAACACACGATATTTTTAGAATCAGTTTGAAATCATTTCAACGTTTAAAACATTTTCAGTCGTTTCCGTTGCCTTTCGCTTTAAATTTAAAATTTTATTGCAATGTTAATTTGGTGAACTTTATATGAAACCAAAAACGGAATTGTTACTATTTAGGCATTAGCCCTTCCTAAAACAAAATGCAGAGTCAGAGATGCCATTTATATAGATTTATCAGTATTGTATAGATTTTTGCATTCGCATACAGATTTAAATCAATGTACAGATTTTATACAGATTTTCTAAATTTAATACATATTTGTACAGGTTCATAAAAATTGAGAAGTAAAAAATTACACTTTTCTCTCTGAGTATCTTTTAGTATTTGATGGCAGTGATTCTTTAAAAGTTTAATAATCAACGGACAAATCACATGTTAAAGTGGAAATCTTTTATGCAGATAATTGATTATGATTAACACCATTTTATTAGTGAAAACAGATAGAGCAGATATAGACTTTTTATGCAAAATAATACATATTTTCTACGAAAATATCTGGCATCCCTGTGCACAGCCGATGAAACACACACACTTCGCTGCGTTATGTTGACATATAGCGGAAAGAAACCAGTGCTACTAGATTTGCCACAATGGTTATTTCATTAGTATTTAACACGCTCTTTCTGGTAATATTCAAAGCCGAAACAGTTTTATTGAAATATTGATATCAATAATATAATTAAATAAATTTTGAGACGAAAATGTGTCCTAAATTGAAAAGTGAGTTTATTTTAAGTGAATAAAAAACGATAATCGAAGATATTAAAATCAATTCTTTCAATAGGAAAGTGTGACAAAAGCTTTTATAATCATTTTAAAACATTTCACAGTTTGGTTCAGGTAGGTTGTAAAATATTATTCATGTTCAAAGTAATGGAAATTTATGGAAATAAGAGCTCAGATGAAATAGGGAGCCATTACCCTATGAATTATCAAGTTATTTGCACTTTTATATAAATAGTGCTTTATTGTTCATGAAACTTAATGTTGAAAAATCTTCCATGTGGGGGGGGTGTTCTAAATAAACGATAATAATTAGCTTTTATGTATTTCATTCAGTAGCCTGTCTTGATAAAATTTTTAGTGTTACTTTAAACGGAAGTTGTATCTATTCTATGATATCACACAACAAAGTAACATCAATGCATTGAGTTAAACAGATTTGGACATTACTAGCATTATGAACGTCAGTTACCTTAGCAAAGAACCGATTTCTTGTAATACCCATTTTATTGTATTTAACTCGTTGTTATTTCAAAACAAAACCCAATGCATAAATTCGTATCATTTTTATGATATTTTTGCTCACGATATACACGGAGAACCCTTCGATCATAAAATTGCGATATCGCAGTTTTTGATTTTTGCGATAGTTGATTTAACTAATTTCTTTTTGATTCAACCAATATGGTTTTTGATTTGCATATATTCAAGTAGTTGAAAAATATGTTGTCTTGAATGCTGTCAAATGCCGGAGACAGTTGAAAGCCAAACAATAATCGCAATGCAAAATCTTTTTTAGTTGAAATCTGTTCGCGTCGCTTCAAAATGTCAACGAAAACAACATCGATGGTTAAAGCGTTTGGTGAAATTGTGTTCATTCGATTTGAGAAATTTATGATAACAAGTGTTTATCTAACAGCGGTGTTGTGATAAAGTTAACCTTGTTTAAGATGGAAAAGATTTGGTGACAAATTATAAAATGTAAATGAATGATCATCTCGTAATCTTTCAGGTATGCGCAAAAATTTTATGTTTCAAATTCAATCATTGATTTACCTCCAGCAGACTGTTTTACTTCCAGCTGTTTGATACCGATGATGATGTTCATGCATTAGCAATAAAACGCTTTTTGACATGAACTTAATTTATAAAAGTAACAGCAGCGAAGGGTTTCAAACACACAGAACGCGCTGCGATTGAATGGCGCGTTTGAATTGCCGTCGCAAAATTCAAATTCCCAGCGGTTGATGCACTTAAGCTCATATAAATTGACTAAAAATATCAGTGCAGATCTTTAGTTCAACCGTTTGAAGGCATCATCTTCCAATACTCATTTTAAGTCAATTTAATAATTTTGCACTCGCCCCTCCGGGCACTTTTGCTGACTAAAAACGTTTTTCTACATCAATCATTTCCGGTCGAATCAGAAGTATTTTTTTAAATTTAGATCTTTACTGATCTCGACTTGACATGATCATGATCATACAAAAATCAAAATCACTTAGAGATCAGATCAGTACTGATTTCGTCATGATAATTTATTCTAACTATTTGCAATGTCTAAAACAAATAAAACCGATTTATTTTTCAACTAACAGAATTTTGTTTCAATAACAACATAAGTTATTTCAACTAAAATATTTGTTAAAATTGAAAGGTATGTGTCCTCACTAATTGACAGCATTTTTTTTCAAACAGTTAAATTAGTTGTTTCAACCATTGTTTCTGCTAATCGAGAAACAAAAATGACAGTTTACTTAAAACAACAATCGATTAGTTGTACCAAATTTTAACCATTCGAATTCAGAATATCAACTAATATTCTGGTTGAAATGGGATCGCGGGTGGTTCCGTAACGCCTCTGAACCCACTGTGCATTTCTCACACTACCACCATACGAAACTGCAGCGCTTAAGCAATACTTTCTGTATGGTGAAAAGTCTATGAAACTTTTTCAAATTTCGGTTAATTCGACTAAAGTTTCATAATTCAGAGTTGCCTTTTCTGATTCTTTGTGAAATTCTGTTTCAAACATTATTGTTCAGTTCTGAAATCATTCCCGTAGTAACTGTTTATACATTTCAAAAACCAACTACGGTTCGTCAAAGCGAAATTTCCAAATTCTAAGAATACATCGTTGTAATAAATGTAATTCCGAATTGTTTTTGGTTTTTCGAAATTCTGCCCAGGTTTTGAATAATTGATTAAAAAAACGCGACACGCGCACTCCGCTACATTTCACCTTAACGACTGCTACCGAGACGAAACAACTCTAGCAGCAGATAAAAAACCTGTTGGTGCCAGTCGCAGCCGCAAGCGAAGATTGGTGCGCAGCCAATATGAAAGGCGTTTCCGACATGAAAGGCAATCCCATTCATACGCACATAGGTGAGGAGACACATAGGTGCGAACGCATAGAAGTGCTGAGACACTGTCGTGCGGAGACGCAGGGGTGCAAACCCGATCAGAAGAAAATAGTTAAAGCATACCTTATTATGCCCTTGTCTCCGACTAGCAAAAGAGCTTAAAGTGATGTTCGTGAGGCTGAGTTAGGAACTAAAATAGCTAAACAGAACACTTAAAATTACCACCCGCATGAGTAAAGTAATACCTATTTGAGGTATTTCCAATACCAAAAACGTATTTAATCCACCTAGCAGTGAGATGATACCTTTTTCATCAATCCGCATGTTGTTTTTGCATGAATATTCTTCGGTGTTTCAGTTTTAATAACATTATTCTAGTGTCCGTCGTTTTAAGTGACAATTTGAGATTTTAATCACTCATTACTCTGTAATGTCGAAACTGCAAATCGGATCGAATTTGAATCTAAAAGTGCAACAATCGATTAAACATTCCATGATATGTCGAAGTAATTTCCACTTTTAGAATTTAGGGTAATTTAAGGTACTTTCAGAGCCGGTATTCAGGAACCAGCATAGCCAAAACCGATTCGTATGGCCATATGACGAATAAATTGCAATATTTTTGAGTCCAACTTTAAAGCTTTTCGGGATTGTCATCTTCTATATCGCTTTGAATATTAAAAATTCATCATCCTACAATTACAAATCGGAAGTCAGAATTGGAAAAAATGGGATTTATTTTAATTTGAACTTTTGTTTCTGAAATTCGATTTGGTTTTTTTGAGAAACGATTCGATACTGGAACCGGAATTCGAAATTCGGTGTAGACGAAGTCAGACAAATTCACCTGAGTAGCTGTATAGTTTACATTTGTTTCAATCGTAGTGCGAATAAAATTTTTGTTTGCCTTCCGAAGCGTAAACTGAATACAACCAAAAATGAAATGAGTTTATTTGGTTATCGACTATCCAAATCTGCTAACCCGATAAACCTGATTAGTTTATGTGAAATAGACATTTTTATACTAATCACCCTGTATCTCCGAAACCGGAAGTTGGATCTGACTGAAAAACAAGATGTTTTATAGAATCTTAAAACTTTTCATTTAAATCTTAGGTGATTCTTAGATTTCATTTGAATCTTAGATCGGTTCAGCCATCAACGCGAAAAATGAGCTACACAATTTTTATTTCGTTTCACATATCATCCTGTAGCTCCGGAACCAGAGGTCGGAACCAAACATAATTCGGGAACCTTGTTTGGGAGCATACGACATTTCATATGAATCTGAGTTTGTAGAAAACGGTTTAGCCATCTTCGAAAAAAATTGAGTGAAATTATTTGTCACACACGTATTTGCTGATCTCGAAGAACTGATTCGAATGCTATATGGCTGTTATGTTCTTACAGCATTTATTGCTGTAGGTAGTTTAAATCAATATAATTATGGAATTACTTTCAACTTGAAAATTCTGCTATCATCTGGTTTACATATGGCATATTCGAACGATTATGTTGCCAAAAACGAACCGTACTAAAATCGGTCCGAGGCAAAATATCATGCTGTACACAGTCTTTTGCGTACTTAGAAACAAATGTATGTAGCAGTATAAAAAATCGTGTTTTATGTTTCTCTCAAGCATTTCTTTGCCAGACAGCGCGCGAAACTTCTACTGCTGGAATAGGGAAAACAGTCGCTTACACAAAAATTTCGATATCTTCGTTAAAAATAGACAGATTTTAACAATCTATGGCTTGTTGGATAGGTATTACCGTGCGGAATCTAAGTAAACATCCGATCTCAAAACAATTCAATTGCGTTCTGGGTGACGGGGAGACCTTTCATTTCCGACTAGTTTGATCAAAATCGGTCCAGCCATCTCTGAGATCTCGACCTCGTAGTTGACAACACACATACAGACACACACACATACACACACGGACATTTGCTCAGTTCGTTGTGCTGAATCGATCGGTATATGACATTCGGCCCTCCTGGCCTCGGAAAATTTTTCTAAAGTTTGAGCGAATTCTATACCTTTTTTTATAATTATAAAAAAAAGGTAAAACCAAAACAGTAGCACAGTAACATTGAAATGTAGAATCCAGTGACTAAAGTTTGTAGCCGTCCTCACTTTAGCCGATTGAGTTTAATTAACATGGCGATTCACGCGCCACTCTCCGGGGAGCGATCTCTTGTTGTGTTGACTTGCCCGGCTCAATGATCAGGCAAACCTCGAAGGGCTAGGGTTTAAAAATTCTAATTCATATAAGAAAATCTCCCGACTTCCCCAACGTCTCCAGTGAGAAATGAATACTTCATTCAGAACTTTATCGTCCGTTTCGAAACGAGGAATTCGAGTTTCCAGACACCACAAGCAGAAAAAACGGATCCCGAATCAAAGCAGATGTTAGTTAATGTAAAACGAACTTTTCAAGGAAAATATTGCAGCTCTATTTTACTTGTTTATTCTAGTGTTCATCTAACTCCCTATTCCCCTTTCTAAATTGCCTACTGGATTACAAATCACCCCGTAGGTGGCAGTTCTTATTGGACAGTATGGTTGTCAACTAAACACGTGTATGGCCATTACACTAACGTTAACATACCTGCACGCAGCGTTTAGCGTTGGTGGCGTTCGGGCATGGCTGATGTGACAGAGTTTGTTGTCCAGGCAGAGCGAGAAAACAGCATGGCTCCCTCAATGATTGTCGCATGCGCCAGGATTGACTCGAGGGGTCGGTTAAATTTGATTAAACGTAGAGTGTGGTGGCGTGCCTCTACGGGACACTACAAACTCGCAGAGTGTAGGTCCGGCGTTCGGGTTAACTCGCGCCGGTTCGTTTGTGGATTGAATCACCACAGTTTAGTCGGAACGTTGCGTTCCGAAATATACCACCTGTCGAACAGGTTTTTATTCAACGAGAACAAATCTGTCCATTTAGCATTTCAATAACAGTTCGGCTGAAAAGTTCGTATCGTTTTATAGAAACACACATTTTTTTGCCAAAATTCGTTTTTCTTATTCAACATAATTGCCATCAGAGGCGATACAGCGATTATAGCGATCTTTCAACTTTTCGATGCCATTTTTGTAGTACGATTTGTCCTTTGCCTCAAAATAGGCCTCAGTTTCAGCGATTACCTCTTCATTGCTTCTAAATTTTTTACCAGCGAGCATTCTCTTGAGGTCTGAGAACAGGAAAAAGTCACTGGGGGCCAAATCTGGAGAATACGGTGGATGAGGGAGCGATTCGAAGCCCAATTCGTTCAATTTCAGCATGGTTTTCATCGACTTGTGACACGGTGCATTGTCTTGATGAAACAAAACTTTTTTCTTCTTCAAATGCGGCCGTTTTTTTGAAATTTCGTCCTTCAAACGCTCTAATAAGGCTATATAATAGTCACTGTTGATGGTTTTTCCCTTTTCAAGGTAGTCGATGAAAATTATACCATGCGAATCCCAAAATACAGACGCCATAACCTCACCGGCCGATTGTTGAGTCTTTCCACGATTTGGGCACGTTTCATCGCGTGCAGTCCACTCAGCTGCCTGTCGATTGGACTCCGGAGTGAAGTGATGGAGCCATGTTTCGTCCATTGTTATATATCGACAAAAAAAATCGGTTTTATTTCGATATAACAGCTCCAAACACTGCCCAGAATCATCAATTCGTTGTTGTTTTTGATCGATTGTGAGCTCACGCGGCACCGATTTTGCACAAAGCTTTCTCATATCCAAATATTCGTGAATAATATGTCCAACACGTTCCTTTGATAACTTTAGGGTGTCAGCTATCTCGTTCAACTTCACTTTACGGTCATTGAAAATCATTTTGTGGATTTTTTTCACGGTTTCATCGGTAACAGCCTCTTTTGGACGTCCACTGCGTTCATCGTCTCCGGTGCTCATATGACCAGCACGAAATTTTGCAAACCACTTACGAATTGTTGCTTCGCCCGGTGCAGAGTCTGGATAACACTCATCAAGCCATTTTTTGGTATCGGCGGCACTTTTTTTCTTCAAAAAGTAGTGTTTCATCAACACACGAAATTCCTATTTTTCCATTTTTTTCCCAATAACAAAAGTAGCTTCAATCAAAATGCAATATCTCACAAACTAATAATCAGACAACTGTCAAATTTATACACGTATCTTTTGAAGGTTGGTACTAACTGTGATATTTGAGTGATTGTTACTAACATCTAACCACTTGCATGACTCAAAAAGCGCAGTTTCTACTAGTTGTTAAGTCGGCTAAAAATAAGTTGTCGTTACGTTGTAATGCCATACTGAAATAACTTATCTTTTCATAACTTGAAAATAACTTGTTTTCAAGTAAACTAGTTGAAATTTAGTCACCATCGACATTATAAACATTGAATGAATCCAGAATACTTTTCTACCATCAATAAAAAAGCAGAAGAGTATTTGAAATCACAAACTTGATACAAGGTACAAATTTCACAACGATTTTAAAACTGTCGAGTGGAATTCAATTGTACTTAACTGATTTTTATGCGCCTTCAATCAAAATCTGCTTATAAAGATATAAAAAATAAACAACAAAATAACGCTATGTTCAGAATGCTCAAAATTATTCCAAGTAGAGTGATTTCTCATCATTTCAAATTCATATATCATGAGAATGATAGAATTATCACAATCGATGTTCAATCTTTATATTATTTTCTTCGTGTTTATGACAGTAAATAGAACAAAAATGACTATTCTGCCATTCACAATTTTCGGCAAAAAGTAGTTGTGAAAAAAGTAATATCCTGGTTTTATTTATGTTTCATACACTTCTTGACACTCCATATTGTGTTCGCCATATTCAAGCCAACAAAGGTTGTTTTGTTTGCATTTTCGTTATCATAACGTTGGGAAAACCTATCGATAACTATCTGAATCAATGAAGAAATTGAATGATTTAATCTCATAATATCTAAGTTATTACTACATCAATTCACATAGTAACGATTTATATGTATGCTTACGTATTTATAATGGTTTCGCAACCTTTTTTCAACTAGTAGCTAAAACCAAAATTGTGATTAAAGATATGTTAGAATCAAGTAGCGATAACTTACAAATGATAGCTAGTTCAATGTTTATGTTATAAAGAAACACTGCTGTCACCTTGTTTTAACCAGCATAACATAAAAAACATGTTCGTGTTCTTGTTGCAACATAGTTGGGCTAAGTGATATCAGAACTAGTTACGGGTTGCCAATATTGGAGTCAAATAAACTTATGTTCAACTAGTAGCTAGAAATAAAGTTGTGATTAAAGATATGTTTGGATTAAGTTACGATAGCTTATAATTTATAATTAATTCAATATCACAAAAAGATGTGGTGATTTGAAATCTGAATAACTATTTCGTAACAGGTTATGTTATGAAGAAACATTGCTGTCACCTTGTTTTAACCAGTATAACATAAAAAACATATTCGTGCTCTTGTTGCAACATAGTTTGGACTTAGTCGCATCAGAACTAGTTGCGGATTGCTACTTGGGGACTATCAAAGAGGATAATCCATAAGGCACGTTTGTCTTGCTCGTGTTTTTCAAGCTCATAGCTCAGTGATCTGAGAAAGAATTTATATAATCTAACTACCAATAGAATCGAAATTTTTCAATTTGAATGTGTATAGCAAAAGCATTGAAATATTTCAATAGTACACTATTGAAAAACCTGTCTCATTTGACCCATGTCAACACCAGTCAATCAGAACGCGTTCTGAGGAAGAGAACAAAATATCTGCTGCTGTACAACAAATCGTTCGAGAAAAATGTTTCGAACCGTGGTGAATATCGGGGCTACCACGTTTGGCATAAAGTCGTTTGGCATAATACCGTTTGGCATAACGCCGTTTGGCATAATGGTTATTTGGCATAATGGTTATTTGTCATAATGGTCATTTGGCATAATGGTCATTTGGCATAACAGTCATTTGGCATAACAGATGAACATGCTGCTTAATAGAAATTGTTCTAATTTAGTGCAATTTTGAAAGGTCTAATGCGGCTACGCCGTATCGTTTTTAATGACCTGGTGTCCGACCTCGCTGCCACTCGTTCGGACTTAACTGAGAGATTGCTCCTAGCTTTGGGTAATCCGGGCAAACGCCCGCAACTAGACAGAGGTGATTTCTGCGGGGGCGCTTCCGACGGCGGGTCGCCGGCGCACTCGCGGCCTTCGGCCGTCTCGACTTGAATCATCTATGACGAACAGAATATTGTGCTGGCACTAAGTGAGTTGCTTATGTAAAAAGGTTTCACATATTTCGTTGGAGTTTCCCTTGCACAACATCAATCGATCGAAACACATACGAAAATTTTCATTAGATTAAAATATTGCAATGGGATCATTATTATTATGCCAAATGGCATTATGCCAAATGACGATTATGCCAAAAGACCATTATGCCAAATAACTGTTATGCCAAATAACCATTATGCCAAACAGCGTTATGCCAAAAGGTATTATGCCAAATGACCTTATGCCAAACGGGCCGCCCCCGTGAATATCGTAGTGAGTTCCTCAATTTGGTCCTTCTGAATGCTAGAAACGAATCCCTACAGCATATTGATAGTTTCTTTCAATAAATTATGCAAATCCGAAATGAAATAATCGGCATTAAAATTCTGTATGCGGCTATTTTTATAGCCGTTAAAACCGCCCAATAGTGAAAAAGCTACAAACGAAATCACGTAAAAAGAAAGCTCTTAACAAAAATTGGATCAGTTTGGATTCTATCGTCACTGCGAGCAGATGTATTTTGTGTCGTTTGCAAAGTTAGTTTCGTCTCCGACAGCGATTACGTCACAGCTGCCAGTCATTTGCATTGATGAAAAAACAACGGTGGAGAGCATTACACAAAATCAGTCGTTCTAATGGCTCAAAAGTTTGGCTAGATTTGTGCACTTTTCGCTGTGTGAAATTCACAGTAATCGAAATCAAGTGAAGCCTTTTTTGTTTTTGCGAAAAATGTTCCAGAGTTTAATGTCAAAGAGAATTACGCAGTTTGACCCTCCTGAATGCTAGAAACGAATCCCTACAGCATATTGATAGTTTCGTTCAATAAATTAGGCCTATTGTATCATTGATCAACCCAGCGAATTAATGTTTCCTTCATTGCAAGATTATAATCGATTGTGAACAGCTCAGCCTGGAATTAGATGACGGAGGTCAGCGGCATCCATCGGAATTCGAATTCAACTCATCACTCTCCATCACAAACGCTTTCATAAAAAGTTCTTTTCAGAGCCACCATTATTTTATTATAAAGAACTATACTGGTTATTTCATAATATTTGTGTTTCAGAATGTTAAATGTAACTAATCTGTACTTTAGTTTATGTGCATCGTTTCAAATTCTACATACAATTTCATACAATTGATCAACTTATTTATATTCGGATGTGTTAAGGAACATGTCAGTTGTTTTCGTATTCACGACATCCAGTTATGTCTCTGACATTACCCACCCGCCTTTTTTTTGGATTTGAATGTGTAACCACGTTTGCTACTATAGTGTAAAAGTTGGAAACTAGAACCGTGCAGCTTAGTGTACAGCAAAAGCATTCTCTATATAAGAAAAGTTCCAACGGAAAAAAAGCAACAAATACACGGTGCCAATGAATTAAATGAATGTGTGAAGAGTGAATCCTGAGTTTCCATTCTGCCATCCAGAGAGCCAAAATGAAACGCCTCCTCAGTCCTAATCCCCGCATGCCGCTCAGATACGCGGCGATACACTTATTACTAAATGTGTACATTTTATAATCCAAAACTTTAATGTATACCACAAAAAATTTCAGCCGTTCTCATATAGAAACGCTATGTAATCACTGTGCAAACCGACTTTTGAACGGTGGCCCGGATGGCAGAGTATCATATACCATTTGACTGAGTTCGTCGAGACACAAAATATCTGTGTGTATGCATGTGTTTGTGTATGTATGTCTGTGTGTATGTGACAAATGTCATTCGATGTTCTCAGAGATGGCTGAACCGATTTTCAAAAATTCAGATGCAAATAAAAGGTATTATAGCCCCATAGACTGCTTCCGGAAAAACAGAATGATATGCAGGAAAAAAGGCGGGTGGGTAATGTCAGAGACATAACTGGATGTCGTGAATACGAAAACAACTGACATGTTCCTTAACACTCCCGAATATCAATTAGTTGATCAATTGTATGAATTATGCAAGCATTCCCCTTTGCACATTTTCCGCAAAAACAAAGAAGGCTTCACTTTTTATTGAGAGGCTTGTTTCTACCTGATTTCGTTTGTAGCTTTTTCACTAATGGGCGGTCCTAACGGCTATAAAAATATCCGCATTCAGAATTTTAATGTTGATTATTTCATTTCGGATTTGCATAATTTATTGAAAGAAACTATCAATATGCTGAAGGGACTCGTTTCTAGCATTCAGAAAGGTCAAATTGCGTAATTCTCTACGACATTAAACTCTGGAACATTTTTCGCAAAAACAAAGAAGGCTTCACTTGATCTCGTTTACTGTGAGTTTCACACAGCGAAATGTGCACAAATCTAACCAAACTGTTCTAGATTTGCAGTAAACTGAGGATATTTCCCTACGATTTGCGAACAACAAATCCTACTAGTTCTTTAGAAAACTTTTAGAGCCATTAGAACGGCTGATTTTGTGCAATGCTCTCCACCGTTGTTTTTTCACCAATGCTAATGACTGGCAGCTGTGACGTAATCGCTCTTGTCGAAAGCGAAACTAATTGTGCAGACGACACAAAACACATCTGCTCGCAGTGGCGATAGAATCCAAACTGATTGAATTTTTGTTAAGAGATTTCCTTTTATGTGATTTCGTTTGTAGCTTTTTCACTAATGGGCGGTCCTAACGGCTATAAAAATAGGCGCATATAGAATTTTAATGTCGATTATTTCATTTCGGATTTGCATAATTTATTGAAAGAAACTATCAATATGTTGTAGGGATTCGTTTCTAGCATTCACAAGGACCAAATTGAGGAACTCACTGCGATATTCACCACTTCTCGGAACATTTTTCCCGGACGATTTGTTGTACAGCAGCAGATATTTCGTTCTCTTCCTTAGAACGCGTTCTGATTGGCTGGTGTTGACATGGATCAAATGAGACAAGTTTTTCAATAGTGTACTATTGAAATACTTCAATGCTTTTGCTATACACGTTTAAATTGAAAAATTTCGATTCTATTGGTAGTTAGATTATATAAATCCTTTCACAGATCACTGAGATATGAGCTTTAAAAATACGAGAAAGGCAAACGCGCCATATGAATTATCCTCTTCGATACTCGTTTATACCAAACATTTCAGAAAAGTTTAATTTTGAATTATTTGAGACTATGTCACAAAACTGAAAATTTTATCATAAAATTGTGATCATATTTCCGATGGCATGTCGCAAGAATTATGTTGATTCATTAGATACAACAATAGATATTCACGATCAAAAACTTATCACTCTCTCAGAGGGTAAATTTTGAAAAGGCACCCCATAGTAAAGTAAGTCGTATTCACGACAAAAGAACCGATTTGAAGAATTCTGAAATTAATAACTGGATCTGAGTTCAAGAATTAAATTTAGAACATAGAACAGACTCAGAACTCAGTTGGATTTTAGTTCTAGAACTACAATCATTTTCCAGAATCCAGTTCAGCACGCAGACTCTGAATTCTAAACTCATATTCCGGAACTAAGCTCTGAAATTTGAAGACGATTTTTCGCCATGAATAAAAAATGGGTTGTATAGAGGTACAGTAAAGTAAATTCCGCTTAATTCTTTAGGAGTATCATTATGGTTTTAAGAACAACCGAATAGAAGTCTGGAATAGAGAACTGGACCCTGAGTTCAAGACCTAAATTTAGATCCAATAACAGACTCAGAATCCAGTTTCAGTCGCTGCTGGTTCTCGTCTTGGTGGCCAGCAAGCGAATAAGAGATGCGACCTGAGCGTTTGAGGTTTTTATTAACCACGCAGAAGGTGTATTCTCTCTCGCTGCTGGTTAACTCCCGCTGCTGCTGCTGGCTGGTCCACGCGCTTCGATGGCCAGCAAGCGAATGAGAGATGCGACCTGAGCGTTTGAGGTTTTTATTAACCACGCAGAAGGTGCATTCTCTCTGGCTGCTGGTTCACTCCCGCTGCTGCTGCTGGCTGGTCCTCTCGCCTTGATGGCCAGCAAGCGAATGAGAGATGCGACCTGAGCGTTTGAGGTTTTTATTAACCACGCAGAAGGTGCATTCTCTCGCTGCTGGTTAACTCCCGCTGCTGCTGCTGGCTGGTCCTCGCGCCTCGATGGCCAGCAAGCGAATGAGAGATGCGACCTGAGCGTTTGAGGTTTTTATTAACCACGCAGAAGGTGCATTCTCTCGCTGCTGGTTAACTCCCGCTGCTGCTGCTGGCTGGTCCTCGCGCCTCGATGGCCAGCAAGCGAATGAGAGATGCGACCTGAGCGTACGAGGTTTTTATTAACCACGCAGAAGGTGCATTCTCTGTCGCTGCTGGTTGATGATTCCACTCCCACGACGTCTGCTTCCATCGAACGCACGAAAAGAAATGATCGATTTTCGCATTTTTTTTTTTTGCATAAATATCTGTTTATTAATCTTATTTTTGTGTATTACATCAACATTTTACAGTACAAGTGTTTTGACCCTTTGGCCTTTCATCTTTGTTGTTCATACGATTCGTTATTAATATTAGGTGTTTTAGTTACTCTTGTTTTACATACTAATGTTTAATCATAATATTTATTTTAATTATTTATAAAATGTCTACCTACTTATAACTATCCTTAACCTAATACGTACAAATTTTGAATTATTTGTATTTCAGAGATTGAGCACCTCTCTTCAAATTTCGTGCAGTATTGTTCGAATTTTTGTTCTAGTATATCCAGTGAGGCCATCTCATGTACTTCACTAGTTCTTGTCCAAGGGGGTAGATTTAGAATCATCTTTAAGATCTTACTTTGAATGCGCTGAAGCCTAAGTTTGTGTGTTCGTGCACAGCCCCGCCAAACAGGGATTGCGTATTCAATTGCGGGGTAGATGATTTGTTTATAGACAGCCATCTGATTCTTCAGGCATAGTTTAGATGTTCTACAAATCAGTGTTCTACAAATCAGTAATCGATTTTCGACCACGGTTCCCCTTTTATACGCATTCAGGTGAAGATATGTGCCTGACTATCTCAAAATCGTCGTCCTTGCGCGAAAAACCCAAGCGAAAGTAAAAAGTTTTCCGCGTTGTTTTCAAATTTAAAGAAAACTTAATTTTTGAGTTGTTTGTGGTTATCGCACACTGTTCAAAATATTATCCTGAATTCCTGATCATATTTTTGATGAAATGGTGAAAGAATTATGTTGCTACCATTAATACAAGTCGAGATATTCGCGATTAAGTTCTGCCCATTCTTCCATATGGCTAATTTTGAAAAGGCGCCCCATAGTAAAGTAAGTCGTATTCACGACAAAATTTAAAAAAAAATCCCTCATTTTTCTCAGAGATGGGTGAACCGATTTACACTAACTTAGATTCAAACGAAAGGTCTTGCCGTCTCATAAATTGCTGTCAAATTTAATCTTCATCTGACTTCCGGTTCCGGAATATATGTGCAAATCTATGAGAAAATCACAAACTACAATACAAATGAAAGGTCGTGAACTAGTTTACTAGTTCCGATTACCGATTTAAAAAGAATTGATTCAAACTATAGATTTATTTTAATAAGTACGTATATGTCTTAAAGCAGTTTACATAAGTTTTTTTTAGCCATAGCATCACTTTCACATAGAATTTTTATCCTAATATAATTATAATATATTCTTTTATTTTTTAAATATCATAGGTATTTCGTCATTATCTATTAAATCTGCTCAAAAATATTTTTTGGACCAAACGATTAACTTCTATAAATAATAAAAAAGCTGTTATTTTTATACATTTTGTGAATAATTTTCTAAATATTGTAGCGTTGTGCGTATCAAGAATGCAGAAATTTGTGCGAAAAGGTGGACATTACACAGATAAATATCTGAAATAGTTAGAGAGCCCCTCGTACTAGCAACTGAGTATAATGGTAGAGATACTCTCGCGAGTACTACCTTTCTCCTAATTTGCCCAAAGCTCGAGAAGATTAAATGAGTTCTAGGTTGAGTACTCTGCGCTACATAGAGGTTCATTCGTGCGTGCTGGGAAAAAAATATGATCGATTAAAAATATGGTTTGATGGGTGGATGCGGCGGTAGCATTCATTCGTGCCTGCCTGGGTAGCATGTTGGATGGGAGTAGGGTTTGGAGGGTGGATGCGGCGCTGACACCTTCATGTAAAATGACACCGGTATTCAGTGTATAAGTACGATGAGAGGGAAAGGTAGATTAAACTCGGGAAAAAAAGTACGGGTGTGTAATGTCAGAGACATAACTGGATGTCGTGAATACGAATATGACACGCTTTATTTATGCTTCCGAATTCGAATTAGTAGTTCATCGATTGTTTGAATTGTGCAACTTTCCCCTTTTTCATTACTAGAAATTTAAACGATGCGCCTAGACTAAATTACAGATTAGTTATATTAAACATTCTGAAACGCACTTAAATACTATGAAATAAGCAGTATAGTTCTTTATAATAAAAAAAAATGGTGACGATTTGAGTTAGTTCAGCACGCAGACTCTGAATTCTAAACCCATATTCCAGAATTAAGCTCTAAAACATGAAGACGATTTTTCGCCATGACTACCAGAATGAGTTTTATAGAGTACAGTAAAGTAAATTTCCGCATAATTCTTTAGGAGTATTATTATGGTTCTAAAAAGAACCGAATAGAAGAAGTCTGGAATAAAAAACTGGATCCTGAGTTCAAAAACTAAATTTAGAACCAATAACAGACTCAGAATCCAGTTTCAATTCTAGAATTGCAATTTAGAAACTCAAATTAGTTCCGGAATACAGTTCCAGAATCCAGTTTCAGCACGCAGGCTCTGAATTCTAAACCTATATTGCGGAACTACAATCTGAAAATTGAACTTCTCGTTATGACTACCGAAAACCAAATGATGGCAGGTTTTTCGGTAGTCATAACGATGGTTGATGGTTTAACTCTCGCGATGGCAGTCTGCTCGCCTTGAAGGCCAGCAAGCGAATGAAAGTTGCTACCTGAGCGTTTGAGGTTTTAACCACGCAAAAAGGCGCTCTTTCCGTCGCTGCTGGTTGATGGTTTAACTCTCGCGATGGCAGTCTTCTCGTCTTGATGGCCAGCAAGCGAATTATAGTTGCTACCTAAGCGTTTGAGGTTTTAACCACGCAAAAGGCACTCTCCGTCGCTGCTGGTTGAAGGTTCAACTCCCACGACGTCTGCTTCCATCGAACGCACGAAAAGAAATGATCGATTTTCGACCACGGTTCCCCTTTTATACGCATTCAGTTGAAGATATGTGCCTGACTACCTCAAAATCGTCGTCCTTGCGCGAAAAATCCAAGCGAAAGTAAAGAGTTTTCCGCATTATTTTGAAATTTTGAGAAAACTTAATTTTTGAGTTGTTTGTGGTTATCTCACACTGTTCAAAATATTATCCTAAATTCCTGATCATATTTTTGATGAAATGGTGAAAGAATTATGTTGCTACCATTAATACAAGTCGAGATATTCACGATTAAGTTCTGCCCATTCTTCCATATGGCTAATTTTGAAAAGGCACCCCATAGTAAAGTAAGTCGTATTCACGACAAAAGTACAGGTATGTAATGTCAGAGACATAACTGGATGTCGTGAATACGAATATGACACGCTTTATTTATGCTTCCGAATTCGAATTGGTAGTTGATCGATTGTTTGAATTGTGCAACTTTCCCCTCTTTCATTACTAGAAATTTAAACGATCCGCCTAGACTAAATTACAGATTAGTTACATTAAACATTCTGAAACGCAATTAAATATTATGAAATAAGCAGTATAGTTCTTTAAAATAAAATAATGGTGGCTCTGAAAAGAACTTTTTATGAAAGCGTTCGTGATAGTAAGTGACAAGTTGAGTTAGTTCAGCACGCAGACTATGAATTCAAAACCCATATTCCGAAACTAAGCTCTGAAACTTGAAGACGATTTTTCGCCATTACTACCAGAATGGGTTGTATAGAGTACAGTAAAGTAAAATTCCGCATAATTCTTTAGGAGTAGTATTATGGTTCTAAAAAGAACCGAATAGAAGAAGTCTGGAATAAAGAACTAATAACAGACTCAGAATCCAGTTTCAATTCTAGAACTGCAATTTCGAAACTCGAAATCGAAATCAGTTCCGGAATAACATACAGTTCCAGAATCCAGTTTCAGCACACAGGCTCTGAATTCTAAACCTATATTGCGAAACAAAAATCTGAAACTAGAACTTCTCGTTACGACTACCGAAAAGCAAATGAGAGTTGCGACCTGAGCGTTTGAGGTTTAAACCACGCAGAAGGTGCACTCTCCGTCGCTGCTGGTTAAAGGTTTAACTCCCACGACGTCTGCTTCCATCGAACGCACGAAAAGAAATGATCGATTTCCACCACGGTTCCCCTTTTATACGCATTCAGTTGAAAATATGTGCCTGACTACCTCAAAATCGTCGTCCTTGCGCGAAAAACCCAAGCGAAAGTAAAGAGTTTTCCGCATTGTTTTCCAATTTTGAGAAAATTAAATTTTTGTGTTGTTTGTGGTTGTCTCACACTGTTCAAAATATTATCCTAAATTCCTGATCATATTTTTGATGAAATAGTGAAAGAATTATGTTGCTGCCATTAATACAAGTCGAAATATTCACGATTAAGTTCTGCCCATTCTTCCATATGGCTAATTTTGAAAAGGCACCCCATAGTAAAGTAAGTCGTATTCACGACAAAAGGACGACTCGATTTGAACTGTGCTTCTTGGGTGAAGACAATGCTCTCGATGTAGATCAAAACGTCTTTGTGTGTGAGATAGAGGGACGGCTACGGTATAAAATTGGTTGACGAAAATTATTCACTTCGTGAAATAATCAACTGTTTCCGGTACCGAAGACTTATTCTGATGCCTAGACTGAGGATTCCACAGTTCTAGTCGTTCACTTTGTTCTGGTTCGTGGAAGAGGCAGGAGTTAATCGCGAATTAGTAGCGCCGCGGTGTGAGACTAAAGGTAGCTGATGAAACAGCGTGAGATTCTGAAGTCAGTAATATTGAATAAATTTCCCTTCTCTCGTGCAGTTAGCTAGGTCGATAAGTGAGTGTGCAGCAAAGATCATCTCACAGTGCTAAATATAGACTGTGTTAAGGTAAAATTTCTAAATGTTGGCTTGAGTGCAAAGCGTATTCTTATAACAACCAAATGTTGGTCGTATGTTCTATCTAGGCAAGAGAGCGTCATTGTATGGGCCAATATCCCGGCACACCGTCATACATAGCCAGCGATACTTCTGACCCCACCATCCAGCTACAAAGAACCCGGCCAACCTTCCAGGAACCGGAAGAGCAGGGACACTGCTTGGCAGGGAGGCCAACACCAGCAAAAGACGCCGTCGTTGGATTTAAAGCAACGCGACCGCCATTGAGTCTGCAATTAGCGCCCCAACCACGCCATCACTGTTCGTCCACCGCTGGATGATGCACCCACGCCAACATTCCGCCATTTTACGTAAATCCATGGTAGTAAGTACGTTCCGATTATTTTCTACATGCTCATGTTAGATGAACCGTGATCATGACACAAAATACGCAAAGACCCCAACGTGGGGCGCCAAATTGTAACCAGGGGCTGTCGGAATCGGAATCGTTCGAATGGAAAGTGGATGATTTTTGCGCCACTCCCGAAGGAGATCATCCACCAAGGTGGCTTTGCCCAGCTATTAAGACCTTCTCTCGTAAGTCGAGTCGTTTGGAACCGGTTCCGATTTACCAAGCGACCCGCCTTACGAGAGAAGGTCTTAATAGCTGGGCAAAGCCACCTTGGTGGATGATCTCCTTCGGGAGTGGCGCAAAAATCATCCAATTTCCATTCGAACGATTCCGATTCCGACAGCCCCTGGTTAAAATATTTCGAGTTTGTTTGTATCATTACATAACTTCAATTCAAATGTAGTTATTGGACGAACTGATGGACGCAGTTGGAGTCAGAACTAAGTCTTAAAAGGGTCAATTATTAAATTGAAACTCCAATTCTTTTTATGGAATAATAAAGCAGTTTCATGTAAGGACGGTCACGACAAGCAAGAATGTCTCGAATTGGGACATTGGATAGTCTACCTTGGTACGCAAAGAAATTATTAGTTGAGACCTGACATTACGATACTTCACGACATGTTCAATATCGCGATAACCTTCGCCACAAGCATAATGATTACTAGTGATTGGACATGAGTCTGTACATCATACGAATGAAATCCCTACTCACATCCAGCCATTTGAACCATGCCTTTGTCAATATTTTAGAAATAATTGAGTGCATCCACCGATCCAGATCATCTCTATCCCAAGAAACTTGCCACCTGGCAAGTGTTGTTTGGCCAGACATTTGGCTAAAATATCGGCTCTTTCATTGCCAGGAATAAAGCAATGAGCCGGGACAGAGACTATAGCGAACTATTGTTGAACATACCAAACCCAGTTGTCTCTTCAATTCGTGATCGGTCCGTGTAAAACATTTTCTCAGAGTCAATATACCTGAACTTACTTGAAAATATTTTTGGGATTTCAATCGAGCGCAGGTGATCCGGGATTCCACGCACTTCGCGCTGCATGGATGTGTCGATAAATAAAGTCAAGTCAGGGACATTTAGGAGGCTAACACGGATACTAATACAAAGCTTTGGGTCCAGTAACTAAAACCACGCCATCATTTGCAAATTGTCTTAGTGTGCATGGGATTACTAGATAGCTGCCAATTTCATTCACATAAAAAGGCGGGTGGGTAATGTCAGAGGCATACCTGGATGTCGTGAATACGAAAAAAAACTGACATGTTCCTTAACACTTCCGAATATCAATTAGTTGATCAATTGTATGAATTATACAAGCATTCCTCTTTTTTACATTTTTCGCAAAAACAAAGAAGGCTTCACTTGATCTCGATTACTGTGAATTTCACACAGCGAAAAGTGCATAAATCTAACCAAACTGTTCTAGATTTGCACTAAACTGAAGATAATTACCTTCGATTTGCGAACTACAAATCCTAATAGTTCTTTAGAAAACTTTTAGAGCCATTAGAACGGCTGATTTTGTGTAATCCTCTCCACCGTTGTATTTTCACCAATGCTAATGACTGGCAACCGTGATGTAATCGCTCTTGTCGAAAGCGAAACTAGCTGTGCAGACGACACACAACGGCTGATTTTTATGTGATTTCGTTTGTAACTTTTTCACTAATGGGCGGTCTTAACGGCTATAAAAATAGCCGCATACAGAATTTTAATGTCGATTATTTCATTTCGGATTTGCATAATTTATTGGAAGGAACTATCAATATGCTGTAGGGATTCGTTTCCAGCATTCAGAAGGGTCAAATTGCGTAATTCTCTACGACATTAAACTCTGGAACATTTTTCGTAAAAAAAAATAAGGCTTCACTTGATCTCGATTACTGTGAATTTCACATCTAAATTTGCACTAAACTGAGGATAATTACCTTCGTTTTGCGAACTACAAATCCTAATAGTTCTTTAGAAAACTTTTAGAGCCATTAGAACGGCTGATTTTGTGTAATCCTCTCCACCGTTGTTTTTTCACCAATGCTAATGACTGGCAACCGTGATGTAATCGCTCTTGTCGAAAGCGAAACTAGCTGTGCAGACGACACAAAACACATCCGCTCGCAGTGGCGATAGAATCCAAACTGATTTAATTTTTGTCAAGAGGTTTCTTTTTATGTGATTTCGTTTGGAGCTTTTTCACTAATGGGCGGTCCTACGGGTATAAAAATAGCCGCATACAGAATTTTAATGTCGAATATTTTATTTCGGATTTGCATTTCATTGAAAGAAACTATCAGGGTGCTATACGGGATTCATTCCTGCCTTTCATAAGGACCAAATTGTCTAACTCACTACGATATTAAACACTGTTTGGAACATTTTCCTCGAACGATTTGTTGTACAGCAGCAGATATTTTGTTCTCTTCCTCAGAACGCGTTCTGATTGGCTGGTGTTGACATGGGTCAAATGAGATAGTTTTTTCAATAGTGTACTATTGAAATACTTCAATGCTTTTGCTATACACGTTTAAGTTGAAAAATTTCGATTCTATTGGTAGTTAGATTATATAAATTATTTCACAGATCACTGAGCTATGAGCTTTAAAAATACGAGAAAGGCAAACACGCCTTTTGAATTATCCTCTTTGATACTCGTTTATACCAAACATTTCAGAAAAGTTTAGTTTTGAATTATTTGATATTATGTCACAAAACTGAAAATTGTATCATGAAATTGTGATCATATTTCCGATGGCATGTAGCAAAAATTATGTTGATTCGTTAGATACAACAATAAATATTCACGATCAAAAACTTATCACTCTCGCAGATGGTAAATTTTGAAAAGGTACCCCATAGTAAAGTAAGTCGTATTCACGACAAAATTAAAGCGGACTGAGGCATGAGCCTTGCAAAAGACCCATGTAGCTAATTCTGAATGTTGCCACATGGTCATGTGCGCTTCTCTGGAAAAAGGTTGTGCAAATAATTATTTATAACTACTGGAAGTCCATGTTGGTGAAGCTTGTATGAAAGAACATCAATGGAAACTGAATCAAATGCTCCTTTAATGTACAAAAATACAGATGCCATTTGTTGTTCTTGATTGAAGGCAATTTGGATGTCAGACGAAAACAATGCAAGGCAATCATTCGTCCCTTTATTTCTACGGAAACCAAACTGAGTATTTAGCAACAAGCCGTTCGTCTCGACCCAAGTGTCGAGACGTCGAAGAATATTTTTTCGAACGATTTCCTGATACAGGACAACAAGGAAATGGGTTTATATGAGATTGGAAGCTGAATTCCCCGGCGATAACTTTCACTTGCCTACAATCAGGTGGAACAATGTTTTGCTCATGAAACTTGTTGAACATTTCCAACAAACGCCTTTTTACGAGGTTGGGCAGATTCTTTTCCAAGTTTAATTTAATTCTATCCAACCCAGGAGCGTTATTGTTACAAGACAAGAGTGCTATAGAGAATTCCATCATTGAAAAGGGGCTACAATGAAACAATTTTTAGAGCAGATTCCCGTATAATGCTCTGGGTAAGAACAGAATCTGGGAAAACTCTCCTAGCAAAGTCGAATATCCATTGGATCTAGTATTCTGTACTTTCATTACAAACCTTCGACAAAATGTCTCCAATAGCTACATTTTTTGGCCCGAAGCATGCTCTTGTACATGGTTTCTAGAACCACGAATTTTCAAAATCCTGAGGAAATCCTCCTTCTCGTTTTAGAAACGTCTTGCAAACATTTTGTTTCGCATGTTTAGCATCGGAGCACCCTTTGTCCCAAAAAGGGTTGGGAGGCCTTGTTGGACAAGGAAATCGTTTAATTTGGGCTTGTTCTGCGGCCTCCAGTCATATTCTTCAAGTGGAAAGAGCTCTTCCATTGATTTTAAAATACTAGAGATACTACTTTGATGTTTCATCCAGTCAATATTTTTGTCAAATCATATGAGCTTGAGCGACCACCTGGTTGCTACTCCGTTACTGATCGGGATTAGCTGAAATTGTACAGGGTATTTCTAGATGATACACCCTGGGACTGGTAAATCATCCTTCAATGTACATCTTCTGGTAACCCCAGAATTCATTGATCAGTACCGGCGTCGGCCAGGCCCGAACGTAGATCGTCTAATGAATGGGAAGGGATGTTAGTCCAACACTTGTTTCTACTAGAGGCCGTATATACTACTGCGCACTCCATAAGTGTTACGGGAGAAGGATATTTGTTAGTAAAAGTTTCAGTATTGGTGTTATTCGCGCGCAACTCAGTATGTACCAGTTTAAAGATGCTCGGATGCACCACTAAACTCACTGACTTCCCGAGTGAACGTTTCAACAATATCATATATTGAAGTCCCGGGAAGTCTTGAATTCACAACTCTTATTCGAGGAAACTGAAGAAAAACTTGCAATACTATAGCGTAAAGAATAAAAATTTCCCTATTTTTTATAAATGAAACTACGTGATACAAAATAAACGATTGAATATATAGTTATATAGTTATATTGGCTATCTGGGCAGCCGGCTACCGAGAAAAAAAATTTATTGTGTGAAATATTAATATCAAGTGTTTTTACCTTTTATATATATATATATATATATATATATATATATATATATATATATATATATATATATATATATATATATATATATATATATATATATATATATATATATATATACAAAAATAGGTATAGAATTTGCTCATACTTAAGAAAAAAACAATCGATTCAGCTCGACTGAGCAAATGTCCGTGTGTGTGTATATGTGTGTATATGTGTGGGTCTGTATGTGTGTTGTCAACAAAGAGGTCGAGATCTCAGAGATGGCCGGACCGATTTTGATCAAACTAGTCGCAAATGAAAGGTCTTCCCGTCACCCAGTACGCTATTGGACGGTTTTGAGATCGGATGTTTACTTTTTGAGTTATACGAAGTTTTATGTCAAAACTTTGACAGTATCTGCCACACTTGACCTCGAAAACGAAATATGTTTTCAGACTTAGATTCCGCACAGTAATAGCTATCCAACAAGCCATAGATTGTTAAAATCCGTCCATTTTTAACGGAGATATCGTTATTTTCGTGTAAGCGACTTTTCCCCCTATTCCAGCAGTAGGAGTTTCGAGAGCTGTATGACAAAGCAATGCTTGAGAGCAACGTGAAACATGATTTTTCATACTGTTACATTCGATTGTTTCTAAGTTCCAAAAATACTGTTTACAGCATCCTTTTTCATGACATTTCGCCTCGGACCGATTTTAGCACGGTTCGTTTTTGGCAACATAATCGTTTTAATATGACATATCTAAACCAGATGGTGGCAAAGACGGCAGCATTTTCGAGTTGAAAGCAAAATTCATTATTATATAAATTTTAACTACTTACAGCAATAGATGCTGGAAGAACATAACACCCATATACCATTCGAATCAGTTCGTCGAAATCAGTAAATGCATGTGTAACAAATAATTTTACTCAATTTTCTCGGAGACGACTCAACCGTTTTCTACAAACTCACATTCATATCAAAAGTCGTATGCTCCCAAACAAGATTCTTAAATTATGTTTGGATCCGACTTCTGGTTCCAGAACTACATGATGATATGATATATAACTCATTTTTCTCGTAGATGGCTGAACCGATTTAAAATACTGATGAAATCTAAGAACCATAGTCGATAATCAAATAAATTTATTTCAGTTTTAGAAAACTGAATCTTTTCGGAAAGTACCCAAAAATTTCATTCGCACTACGATTCCTCAAAGATGACTACACTGATTTTCAAACATTTTGAAATAAATGCAAACTATACAGCTACTCAGGTGAATTTATCTGACTTCGGCTACACCGATTTTCGAATTCCGGTTCTAGTATCGAATCGTTTCTCAAAGCTCAATCGTTTTCTCAAAAAAGCCAATAACAAAAAGTCAAATTGAAATAAATTTATGGTCCCATACAAAACTAATGAATTTTATCTAATTCTGGAATTACAGGATGATGAATTCAAACAGAAATAAAAGATAACAATCCCAAAAGCTTTAAAGTTGGACTCAAAACAATTGCAATTTATTCGTCAAAATTATTTATGGTCATACGAATCGGTTTGGGTTATGCTGGTTTCTGAATACCGGCTCTGGTAGTACCGTAAATAATGACGAAAAACTCTAAAGTGGAATTTACTTCGACATCTCATGGAAAGTTCATTCGATTGTCACATGTTTAGATTAAAATTCGATCCGATTTGCAGTTTACACATTACAGAGTAATGAGTGATTAAAATCTCAAATTGCTGCTTAAAATGACGGTCATTAAAATAATGTCATGAGAACAAAAACACCGAAGAATATTCATGCAAAAAACACATGCGGATTGATAAAAAAAAGCTATAATCTAACTGCAAGATGTAATATCAACGGATTTGCGCAATAGTTGACTTTTATCATTCAATTTATAATCCTGAAAGACAATCAAAAACATGGAAGAAGAAAACATTCCAAATAAAACTTTTCTCCAAAGCTAGACGGAAATTGATAGGTTGAATTTAGAGATAATTTAGTAAAATAGAGTAATCATAAGTGAAACATTGAAAATATCTGATAACTGAAAGAAAAAGGAAACTCCTGCAATTGTCGCCTCTTACGACATGGAAGCAGGAACCCAGTGGATCTATTCTTGGTTCATTTTTTCCGCCGGATTCCACACGGCATCTAGGCTGGTACTGTTCGGAGAGAGCTAATAGGTACTATCAATCTCCTAGTGGACCCCAGTCCCTCAATATTATTGTCAAATCCTATGGAATATTAACTTAAGTAGCAATGCAATTGCTACTGTCAATTGTGACGATGATTTGTTAATGATCGCTACCGTGTCAATCTGGAAGTATTTTCCAGGAACAATCTAATCGAATTGAAGTAGAGCAAAGAGATAAATCTAATGCACTTGGACGTTCAGGAGGTCTTGGGATCCATGTCATGTTACCCATATTTAATACTGTCATGTTAAAATTGCAAATATTATATATAAAAGATGATCTGTTATCATTATAGACGGAGCCCCACATAATTCCGTGCGAATGGAAATCTCCCGGCTTCAATCGATTCATTAAGCTGGCGCTGTCCAACTTGTGCTCTTGGAGGAATATAAACCGAAGCTTTACAAATGTCTTTTCCTTTAATGTTTATGTGACAAGCAACAATTTCTGTACTAGAAGTCGAAGGAATGTTTAATCTATAAAAGGAATAACATTTCTTAATTCTTAAAAACACTCCACCATGCGGAGAGTCTCTATCGAGACGTATAATGTAAAGGTCATTAAAATTTAAAGCTATGTTTCATATAAGCCATGTTTCGCATTAAGTAAACACATCACATTTTTGGCTACGCAATAAAACTATAAATGAATCAAGTTTTTGCATAATGCTTTGACAATTCCACTGCAGGATAGAGATTGAATCATTTGCGGCGGATGATAAATTGTCCATCAAATGATACAAACCCTGAGAGAATTGGCCATTGAGCTTATAACTGCTCCAAAAAGTTGCTATTTTACTATGTTGCTATTGGGAGAGATGCCGTTTTGAGGGTTTTCAGGGGTTCAGAAAAATTGAATGCTGAGAAAATTCATTCTACAATTTTCGAAAACTTCAGTAATCCTGTAAGTGGCTGTGAAACGAAACCTACTGGATTATTGTTTTTTTTGTGCTTGTTCCTGAATTGTTTCGTGAATTTGACAAACCTGGAGTGACAGTTTTTGTTTTTGAATTTGTCTGTTTAAATTTTTACGGGGATCTTTTTTTGACGGTGAAATTTCAGGTGACTTTTTTGGTATTTATTGGAGGACTTCTTTCGCTTAACTAACCCTTGAGTAGTAACACACAAACAACCTTCGTTTATTTCATCAGAGTCAGATTCGTCTGGATCTGGATTTGAAAAAGAGTTTTTTGTTTCGAGAGGGTACATCAATGACAGTTTCAAGCGTTTCTGCATATGTGCACTTAGACCTAGGTTTTAAAGAAAGCTTCATTTTGTCCTAATGCAATTTAAATGCAGCGCATACTGATTACATTTTTCAATTTCTTTACTTCAATCATTATCCCTTCACACTTAATACATTTCGGCTTATTACTACAGTAAGTAGCTGTGTGGTCGAATTTTTGGCAGTTCGTGTAATTCATACCATTTGGTATGAAACTCCGAACAAGAAGAAGAATTCTATCGATGTGGACATGGCTAGGCAAGGCAGATCCAGCGAATGTCACTCGAAACTTATGTGAAGGTCGATATGTCTTGTTTCCTCCTTGATTGCTTGAGCTCGAGTATCCTCACTCCCTCAAGCAGTGTTGGTGATTGCCGAAAATTTCACAGAAGCTGCTATATTGATATCTATATTGTATACAACATTTTCAATCCGGTAGAAGATGCTACAAGAACTAGAGTCATTCAATGCATGAACCGCGAGAGAATTTTTCTACATTCCTTCGCTCCACTTCATACTCTGAGTATTTCTCGGCCCTTAAAAAAAATTACAGTCTGATAATGATCGTTGCTGTGTGGAATTTCCCAAGAGACAATCGCAAGTTGACAATTATCGCAGAAAATCGAATCGATGATTCAACTTGATGATTCTCATACTAGGTTGAAATATTTCAAAACCCTTGTGTGGAGCATTCACAGACATTTTCATAGACACAACTTATACAAAGATTATATGCACATAGTTAGAATAAGCGGCAATAGTAAAATTATTCTATCGCAATTATCAAGTGCGAATTATAATAGAATTATAATTATTATTATAGAATCGGATCTCGAAACGAGAATAAGCGACCGTTCGTTGCTTCAGAGAGTATCCCCACAGCAGCATGCTAACCTTTGATTCTCAGAAATGTCATCGAGAGAAATTCGCTCTCGCACTGGTGTCGATTCTATGTTAAATGAGCCATGCCGGGTTTTTGTTGTTGCGATGATTTCGAACTCTCTTTTATGGCACTGATTCAATCGTTGAAGAGTTGCCAAAGAACGTTCTTTGATACGATAAAAGCCATCCTTGCCCTCAAGCATAGATTTGCGCTTCTTCGTCTTCGCACCTCTGTGTCTCAGCACTTCTATGCAAGTCGAAAACGTCCCGTACACCAGCCTTTGCAGCGTTTGCGATTGCCACCAGGTTTTCTATCTGCAGCTATGGTTGTTTCAGTCTATATTTACTGAATGACTACTAAAGTTCTTTTTGTCCTGTTCCGCAAAACTGGTACGCATCGGTATGTGCATCTCAAATCCAGATCCAGACGAATCTGACTCTGATTAAAATAGCGAAGGTTGTTTGTGTGTTACTACTCAAGGGTCAGTTGAACGAAAGAGGTCCTCCAATAAATTACCAAAAAAAGTCACCTAAAATTTCACCTTCAAAAAAAGATACCCGTAAAACCTCAACAGACAAATTCAAAAACAAAGACTGCCGCTCCAGGTTTGTCAAATTTTCGAAACAATCCAGGAACTAGCACAAAAAAGACAACAATCCAGTAGGCTTCGTTTCACAGCCACCTACAGGATTACTGAACTTTTCGGAAATTGTAGAATGGATTTTCTCAGCATTCAATTTCAAGACCCTAAAAACGGCATCTCTCCCAATAGCAGCATAGTAAAATAGCAACTTTTTGGAGCAGTTATAAGCTCAATTTGATTTGATGGATAATTTATCACCCGCCGCAAATAATTCAATCTCTATACTGCAGTGGAATTGTCAAAGCATTCTGCAAAAACTTGATTCATTTATAGTTTTATTGCATAGCCAAAAATGTGATGTGTTTACTTAATGCGAAACATGGCTTATATGTAACAAAGCTTTAAATTTTAATGACTTTTACATTATACGTCTCGATAGAGACTCTCCGCATGGTGGAGTGTTTTGCCTTTCTCAATAGAAAGGTATTAGAATTGCTGGAAAAACCGACTTTTGAACGGAGCCTCGGAGACCCATAGTGTTATATACCATTCGACTCAGTTCGACGAGATCGGAAAATGCCTGTGTGTATGTATGTGTGTGTATGTGTGTGCACCTTTCGACGATATTTGAACGCGCTCAATTTTCTCAGAGATGGCTCAACCGATTTTAACAAACTTGGGCTCGTTTGAAAGCTACTGTCGGACCATTGATCACGTTCGAAGATCAAATTGCTGTGACTTTTGGTTCCGGAGATATGATTGTATAAATGACGTAACCGACAAAAAGCGTTGTATTTGAACGCGCTCAATTTTCTCAGAGATGGCTGATCCGATTTTAACAAACTTGGACTCGTTTGAAAGCTACTATCGGGCCATTGATCAAGTTCGAAGATCAAATGGCTGTGACTTTTGGTTCCGGAGATATGATTGTATAAGTGACGTAACCGACAAAAAGCGTTGTATTTGAACGCGCTCAATTTTCTCAGAGATGGCTGATCCGATTTTAACAAACTTGGGCTCGTTTGAAAGCTACTGTCGGGCCGTTGATCAAGTTCGAAGATCAAATGGTTGTGACTTTTGGTTCCAGATATATGATGGTATAAGTGACGTAACCGACAAAACACGTTGATTTTTACCGCTCTTGTATATATAAGGGTGCCAAAATTTTGGGATCAACTCTATTTTCGTAAAGTTCTAGTGCTCAAAAGTTTAAGCACCTCGAAAAAAGCCTTCATGCAAAATTTGACCTAAATCGGACATGCTTAAGGGATGCTGCCCGGTGGTAAAGGTTTGACAATTATCGATCTTGAAAAAGCACCATAGGGAGTACATGAAATTTCCAAAATCGAAAATTTTTTTTGATGCCAAAACTCTTAAAACTGCATAAAACATCGAAATTTAGTGTCATCTCAAAAAAAAATTTTTTTGAAAAAATCAACTTTCTGGGACTTAGAAAAATTTTCATATTTTTTCTAAGTCCCAAAAAGTCGATTTTTTCAAAAAAAAATTTTTTCGAAATGACACTAAATCTCGACGTTTCATGCAATTCTAAGCCTTTTGGCATCAAAAATTTTTTTTCGATTTCGAAAATTTCATGTACTCCCCCCTATGGTGATTTTTCAAGATATATGAAAATTTCACTAAGTGGACTAAGAAGGCTTTTTGCCTTTCTCTATAGAAAGGTATTAGAATTGCTGGAAAAACCGACTTTCGAACGGAGCCTCGGAGACCCATAGTGTTATATACCATTCGACTCAGCTCGACGAGATCGGAAAATGTCTGTGTGTGTGTGTGTGTATGTGTGTGTATGTGTGTGTGTATGTGTGTATGTATGTGCACTTTTCGAAGATATTTGAACGCGCTCAATTTTCTCAGAGATGGCTGAACCGATTTTAACAAACTTGGGCTCGTTTGAAAGCTACTGTCGGGCCATTGATCAAGTTCAAAGATCAAATGGCTGTGACTTTTGGTTCCGGAGATATGATTGTATAAGTGACGTAACCGACAAAAAGCGTTGTATTTGAACGCGCTCAAATTTCTCAGAGATGGCTGAACCGATTTTAACAAATTCGGGCTCGTTTGAAAGCTACTGTTGGACCATTGACCAAGTTCGAAGATCAAATGGTTGTGACTTTTGGTTCCAGATATATGATGGTATAAGTGACGTAACCGACAAAACACGTTGATTTTTACCGCTCTTATATATATATAAGGGTGCCAAAATTTTGGGATCAACTCTATTTTCGTAAAGTTCTAGTGCTCAAAAGTTTAAGCACCTCGAAAAAAGCCTTCATGCAAAATTTGACTTAAATCGGACATGCTTAAGGGGTGCTGCCCGGTGGTAAAGGTTTGACAATTTTCGATCTTGAAAAAGCACCATAGGGAGTACATGAAATTTCCAAAATCGAAAATTTTTTTTGATGCCAAAACTCTTAAAACTGCATAAAACATCGAAATTTAGTGTCATCTCAAAAAAAATTTTTTTTTGAAAAAATCAACTTTCTGGGACTTAGAAAAATTTTCATATTTTTTCTAAGTCCCAAAAAGTCGATTTTTTCAAAAAATTTTTTTTTCGAGATGACACTAAATCTCGACGTTTCATGCAATTCTAAGCCTTTTGGCATCAAAAATTTTTTTTCGATTTCGAAAATTTCATGTACTCCCCCCTATGGTGATTTTTCAAGATATATGAAAACATCACTAAGTGGACTAAGAAGGCTTTTCACTGTTCTCATACAAATAGGCAACGCAAATGTCAAGCACTAGTTTGGAAAAATGATGCTGACTGTGTGACATAAACACTGAAGCATGCTTTTGTGAACTACTCGAATCAATCTGAATCAATTGGCGTCTAAAATTATTTAATAAATGTATGAAACATATTTTCATGAGACTGTTATGAAAGAAGAGAAAGGCATTATCACACCACTAGGTGGATTAAAAAGGGTTTTTTAGATTAGCATCACTGATTACAAATAGGCAACGCAAATGTCAAGCACTAGTTTGGAAAAATGATGCTGACTGTGTGACATAAACACTAAGGCATGCTTTTGTGAACTACTCGAATCAATCTGAATCAATTGGTGTCAAAATTAGTATCCAAAATTATTTAATAAAAGTATGCAACATATTTTCATAAGACTGTTATGAAAGAAGAGAAAGGCATTATCACACCACTAGGTGGATTAAGAAGGGTTTTTTAGATTTGCATCACTGTTCTCATACAAATAGGCAACGCAAATGTCAAGCACTAGTTTGGAAAAATGTTGCTGACAGTGTGACATAAACACTGAAGCATGCTTTTGTGAACTACTCGAATCAATCTAAACCAATTATGAAAGAAGAGAAAGGCATTATCACACCACTAGGTGGATTAAGAAGGGTTTTTAAGAATTAAGAAATGTTATTCCTTTTATAGATTGAACATTCCTTCGACTTCTAGTACGAAAATTGTTGCTTGTCAAATATTCGGTTTATATTCCTTCAAGGTTGGACAGCGACAGCTTAATGAATCGATTGAAGCCCTTCAAGCTCCCCGATTGATTCTGGGAGATTTCCATTCGCACGGAATTACGTGGGGTTCCGTCTATAATGATAACAGATCATCTTTAATGTATAATATTTGCAATTTTAACATGATAGTATTAAATATGGGTAACATGACATGGATCCCAAGACCTCCTGAACGACCAAGTGCATTAGATTTATCTCTTTGCTCTACTTCAATTCGACTAGATTGCTCCATGAAAATACTTCCAGATTTACACGGTAGCGTTAATTAACAAATAATCGACTCAATTGACAGTAGCAATTGCACTACATCAATTAATATTCCATATGATTTGACAAAAATATTGAGGGGCTGGGGTCCACTAGGAGATTGATAGTACCTATTAGCTCTCTCCGGACAGTACCAGCCTAGATGCCGTGTGGAATCCGGCGGAAAAAATGAACCAAGAATAGATCCACCCTCCCTCCCGCCACCTGCTGTCAAAACTACTTATGATGGCCCTACTGTAAACTTTACTCCGCTATTTACTTCTGTGGAGTTGAAAAAAATTTTCGTTGACATGAGCTCTGCGCTTCGTGTCCATCATCCAGTACGGTGTGTGAAATATTAAAAGTGATGAATTGGAATGCCTGCTCAATGCATCCAAAGCATATTGAACTATCGGAACTCATAAGACCATAGCACGACGATGTGTGTATTATCACGGAAACACATTTGTCACCAAAGATGTCCTTGTCTTTACCGAACTACATCATCATTAGCCTGGATCGAACACACTCTAAAGGCGGTGGTGTTGCGATTGCAGTCAGAAGAGATGTGAAGTTTGCTGTACTTCCTAGCTTCGGTATGAAATTCATCGAGTCGCTAGGAATTGAATTGGAAACTATGATCGAAAAAATAAAATTCATACTGCCCTAGACAGTGCTCACCGAACCAAGGAACTCAATCACAACTAAGAAATGCTCTGCAGCAGCTGACAAGAGGACGAAATAAATCGGGGATTTTTGAAAGAATTTCAAGACCTTTTATTTGCTTCTTAGTTTGTGAAAATCAGTTTTATAGATTGAACATTCCTTCGACTTCTAGTACGAAAATTGTTGCTTGTCAAATATTCGGTTTATATTCCTTCAAGGTTGGACAGCGACAGCTTAATGAATCGATTGAAGCCCTTCAAGCTCCCCGATTGATTCTGGGAGATTTCCATTCGCACGGAATTACGTGGGGTTCCGTCTATAATGATAACAGATCATCTTTAATGTATAATATTTGCAATTTTAACATGATAGTATTAAATATGGGTAACATGACATGGATCCCAAGACCTCCTGAACGACCAAGTGCATTAGATTTATCTCTTTGCTCTACTTCAATTCGACTAGATTGCTCCATGAAAATACTTCCAGATTTACACGGTAGCGTTAATTAACAAATAATCGACTCAATTGACAGTAGCAATTGCACTACATCAATTAATATTCCATATGATTTGACAAAAATATTGAGGGGCTGGGGTCCACTAGGAGATTGATAGTACCTATTAGCTCTCTCCGGACAGTACCAGCCTAGATGCCGTGTGGAATCCGGCGGAAAAAATGAACCAAGAATAGATCCACCCTCCCTCCCGCCACCTGCTGTCAAAACTACTTATGATGGCCCTACTGTAAACTTTACTCCGCTATTTACTTCTGTGGAGTTGAAAAAAATTTTCGTTGACATGAGCTCTGCGCTTCGTGTCCATCATCCAGTACGGTGTGTGAAATATTAAAAGTGATGAATTGGAATGCCTGCTCAATGCATCCAAAGCATATTGAACTATCGGAACTCATAAGACCATAGCACGACGATGTGTGTATTATCACGGAAACACATTTGTCACCAAAGATGTCCTTGTCTTTACCGAACTACATCATCATTAGCCTGGATCGAACACACTCTAAAGGCGGTGGTGTTGCGATTGCAGTCAGAAGAGATGTGAAGTTTGCTGTACTTCCTAGCTTCGGTATGAAATTCATCGAGTCGCTAGGAATTGAATTGGAAACTATGATCGAAAAAATAAAATTCATACTGCCCTAGACAGTGCTCACCGAACCAAGGAACTCAATCACAACTAAGAAATGCTCTGCAGCAGCTGACAAGAGGACGAAATAAATCGGGGATTTTTGAAAGAATTTCAAGACCTTTTATTTGCTTCTTAGTTTGTGAAAATCAGTTAAGAAATTTCCGAGAAAATTGTGTGCGCATTTTTTCATAACGTTGCACATATTTCTTTGTAATTCCGGTAACGGCAGTCGAACCCAAATGAAAATCAGGAAAATTGTATGAGGCCATAAGACCTTTCATTTGAATCTTAGTTTGTGAAAATCGGCTCAGTCATCTCTGAGAAAATCGAGTGGCATTATTTGTCACATACACATAGTCGAATGGTATATGACACTCGGTCCTCCGGGCCTCGGTTTTAAAGTCGGTTTTCTCAGCGATTGCATAGCCTTTCTATATGAAACAGGCAAAAAAGCCAAACAATGTATGTTTATTCCCGGTGTGAAAAATTCGATTTTAAAAATGGTGAACAGTGATTTCTTCGAGTGGTAGTAGTTTGAAAATTCGCGAGAATTTTTTTTAGTTACAATGTTTCACTACGATGCAAAATGTATTGTGATTTTGATTTAATTTAATCTGTCAAATATACCCGTTTTGTTAGCCTCACAATCCCACACCCACGATGTTATCGGTAGCTGGTGGTTTTTACAACCTTTGAGCTTCTGTGCAATTTTTCTGAAAAAGATGGTTTTTTTCATGGTAAGAATCCTAATGATGTATTTGAAAATTTGAGAAAATCTCCAACCAATATTTAAAATAACAAGTCTCTTGTAGCTAAATGTGATATAAGTACTACACATTTTATGTATGAATCACTTAACTTTTACTGGATTATGCATTAAATAGTTTCCATTTAAACCTGCGTGGTGGGAGGCGTAGTATTTATTCTCTAGAGCCTGTTCCTCTCGTGTATTTTGTTTTTGACGCATTTATAGCCAGTCCCGATCATCAAGCCCTAACAAGTTTATAACAAAAAGCTGTATTCTGTGTAGTGCTGATATAAGTATGGTCTCGTTAGTAGTTAAAATATCAAAATTTCCTAACAAGTATCAAAAAGAGGAATAGTTTAGATACGATATGTTGATCGGGGTCCGATAAGCATAGCTTCAGCTTTCAGTTCGATGTATGTTTCCATAATCTTCTTAAGGTTACGTGTCACAATATCAATATCGTCAGCGAAACCAAAAAGTTGTACGGACTTTCGGAAGATCGTGCCACTCGTGTCGATCCTCGCTCTTCGTATCACACCATCCAGAATAATATTGAACAAGACAGAAGAGAGTCCATCACCTTGCCGTAGCCCTCTCCAGGATTGGAAAGGACTCTAGAGCGTCCCAGATACTCGGACAAAGCACATCTCTCTATCCATCGTTTCTTTAACCAATCGCGTCAGTTTATCCGGAAAACCGTATTCGTGCATGATCTGCCATAGCTGTTCTCGATCGATTGTGTCGTATGCCGCTTTGAAGTCAATGAATAGGTATTGGAAGCAGGTCATTTCGCCGAAAATCGTTTCGCCGAATATGTCATTTCGCCAAAAAGGTCATTACACCGAAAGGGTCATTTCGCCGAAAGGGTCATTTCGCCGAAAGGGTCATTTCGCCGAAAGGGTCATGGCTCCTATATAACTGATGTGGCGTATCCACATAACCGAAGCCAAGATGGCTCGGCGACACAAAGCCGACCCGCCGTTGGAAGCGGTGGCCTCTTGCATACAAACCTGTAATTGCCTCGTTTGCCCGGTATACTCAAAGTTAGGTTTCTTTTCTTTAGTTAGGTCCGAACGAGCGGTAGCGAGGTCGGGCAGCACATGAACCAAAACGATGCGATGTGGCGTAGCCGCATTAGATATTTTTTCAATTTCACTTAATAAACGGAAAATACCACATAGATTCCTGGTAGATACACCTATGCAATTGCTTTGATGCTTAGTAGCCAGGCTTGTACCCAGGATTTCATTTCGGGAGGGACCCAAAGATTAAAAAATAATGTGTGCCTTTTAGAGCTGTTTTTAACATACAGTTTAAACTTTTTTACTGGAACTGATATTGTATTACATTTCATTACGTTTACTGTATTGTTATATCTGTAACACAATGGGGGGCCTTTTCAAAATTTACCCTCTGAGAGAGTGATAAGTTTTTGATCGTGAATATCTATTGTTGTATCTAACGAATCAACATAATTTTGCTACATGCCATCGGAAATACGATCGCAATTTTATGATAAAATTTTCAGTTTTGTGACATAATTTCAAATAATTCAAAATTAAACTTTTCTGAAATGTTTGGTATAAACGAGTATCAAAGAGGATAATTCATAAGGCGCGTTTGTCTTTCTCGTATTTTTAATGCTCATAGTTCATTGATCTCCGAAAGGATTTATATAAACTACCTACCGATAGAATCAAAATTTTCCAAATTAAACGTGTATAGCAAAAGCATTGAAGTATTTCAATACTACACTATTGAAAAACCTGTTCTCATTTGACCCATGTCAACACCAGCCAATCAGAACGCGTTCTGAGGAAGAGAACAAAATATCTGCTGCTGTACAACAAATCGTTCGAGGAAAATGTTCCGAACAGTGTTGAATATCGTAGTGAGTTCCACAGTTTGGTCCTTTTGAAAGGCAGTAATGAATCCCGTACAGTACCCTGATAGTTTCCTTCAATGAAATGCAAATCCGAAATTAAACATTGGAAATTAAAATTCTGTATGCGGATATATTTATAGCCGTTAGGACCGCTCATTAGTGAAAAAGCTACAAACGAAATCACATAAAAAGAAACCTCTTAACAAAAATTTAATCAGTTTGGATTCTATCGCCACTGCGAGCAGATGTGTTTTGTGTCTTCTGCACAACTAGTTTCGCTTTCGACAAGAGCGATTACGTCACAGCTGCCAGTCATTAGCATTGGTGAAAACACAACGGTGGAGAACATTACACAAAATCAGCCGTTCTAATGGCTCTAAAAGTTTTCTAAAGAACTATTAGGATTTGTTGTTCGCAAATCGAAGGTAAATATCCTTAGTTTAGTGCAAATTTAGAAGTTTGGATAGATTTGTGCACTTTTCGCTGTGTGAAATTCACAGTAATCAAGATCAAGTGAAGCCTTCCTTGTTTTTGCGAAAATTGTGAATAAGGGGAATGCTTGCATAATTCATACAATTGATCAACTAATTGATTTTCGGAAGTGTTAAGGAACATGTCAGTTGTTTTCGTATTCACGACATCCAGTTATGTCTCTGACATTACCCACCCGCCTTTTGTCGTGAATACGACCTACTTTACTATGGGGTGCCTTTTCAAAATTTACCCTTTGAGAGAGTGATAAGTTTTTGATCGTGAATATCTATTGTTGTATCTAACGAATCAACATATTTTTTACTACATGCCATCGGAAATATGATCACAATTTTGTGATACAATTTTCAGTTTTGTGACATAATCTCAAATTGTTCAAAATTAAACTTTCCTGAAATGTTTGGTATGAACGAGTATCAAAGATAATAATTCATAAGGCGCGTTTGCCTTTCTCGTATTTTTAAAGCTCATAGCTCAGTGATCTATAGAAGGATTTATATAATCTAACTACCAATAGAATCGAAATTTTTCAACTTAAACGTGTATAGCAAAAGCATTGAAGTATTTCAATAGTACACTATTGAAAACCCTGTCTCATTTGACCCATGTCAACACCAGCCAAACAGAACGCGTTCTGAGGAAGAGAACAAAATATCTGCTACTGTACAACAAATCGTTCGAAAAAAATGTTCCGAAAAGTGTTGAATATCGTAGTGAGTTCCTTAATTTGGTCGTTCTGAATGCTAGAAACGAATCCCTACAGCATATTGATAGTTTCTTTCAATAAATTATGCAAATCCGATATGAAATAATCGACATTAAAATTCTGTATGTGGCTATTTTTATAGCCGTTAGGACCGCCCATTAGTGAAAAAGCTACAAACGAAATCATATAAAAAGGAAACTCTTAACAAAAATTGAATCATTAGTATGTAAAACAAGAGTAACTAAAACACCTAATATTAATAACGAATCGTATGAACAACAAAGATGAAAGGCCAAAGGGTCAAAACACTTGTACTGTAAAATGTTGATGTAATACACAAAAATAAGATTAATAAACAGATATTTATGCAAAAAAAAAATTATGCAAAAATTGAATCAGTTTGGATTCTATCGCCACTGCGATCAGATGTGTTCTGTGTAGTCTGTACAGTTAGTTTCTTTTTCGATAAGAGCGATTACGTCACAGCTGCCAGTCATTTTCATTGCTGAAAAAACAACGGTGGAGAGCATTACACAAAATCAGCCGTTCTAATGGCTCTAAAAGTTTTCTAAAGAACTATTAGGATTTGTTGTTCGCAAATCGAAGGTAGTTATCCTCAGTATAGTGCAAATCAAGAACAGTTTGGCTAGATTTGTGCACTTTTTGCTGTGTGAAATTCATAGTAATCAAGATCATGCGAAGCCTTCTTTGTTAGCGAAATATGTTCCAGAGTTTAATGTCGTAGAGAATTACGCAATTTGACCCTTCTGAATGCTGGAAACGAATCCCTACAGCATATTGATAGTTTCTTTCAATAAATTATGCAAATTCGAAATGAAATAATCGACATTAAAATTCTGTATGCGGCTATTTTTATAGCCGTTAGAACCCGCCCATTAGTGAAAAAGCTACAAACGAAATCACATAAAAAGAAATCTCTTAACAAAAATTGAATCAGTTTGGATTCTATCGCCACTGCGACCAGATGTGTTTTGTGTCGTCTGCACAGCTAGTTCCGCTTTCGACAAGAGCGATTACGTCACAGCTGCCAGTCATTAGCATTGGTGAAAAAACAACGGTGATGAAACATTACACAAAATCAGCCGTACTAATGGCTCTAAAAGTTTTCTAACGAACTATTAGGATTTGTTGTTCGCAAATCGAAGGTAGTTATCCTTAGTGTAGTACAAATCAAGAACAGTTTGGTTAGATTTTTGCACTTTTCACTGTGTGAAATTCACAGTAATCGAGATCAAGTGAAGCCTTCTTTGTTTTTGCGAAAAATGTGAAAAAGGGGAATGCTTACATAATTCATACAATTGATTAACTAATTGATATCCGGAAGTGTTAAGTAACATGTCAGTTGTTTTCGTATTCACGACATCCAGTTATGTCTCTGACATTACCCACCCGCCTTTTTTGATTTCGGGAGAGACCAGCGCTCCTCGGGCCCCATCTCTGGGTACGTGACTGTTAGTAGCTAATAGTCAACAAGTTTTCGTGGGAACTCCATTCTAAGGTTCATGAATCAATCTTTATTCAAGAGTACAGGAATAAATCTATATTCAAGAAGTACAATAATAGGTCAACAAATCGGAAGTTAACGCTACCACCTTTCATTTGTCTTCATTTAAAATCAATTCCAATTACGATTAAAATGACCCTTTCGGCGAAATGACTTTCGACGAAATGGTTTTCGGCGAAATGGCATTCGGCGAAATGACCCTGATGCGTTGTATTCACGACACTTCTGGAGTACTCGTCTTATCACGAAGATGTGATCCGTGGTGGCACGGGCCCCAGTAAATCCCGCTTGGTACGGCCCTACGAATTCCTTAGCTATTGGTGATATACGACGTCAAAGGATTTGGAAGAGTACCTTGCAGGCGGCGTTCAGCAATATGATTGCGCGGTAATTGCTACAATCTAGCTTATCGCCCTTTTTGTAGACGAGACACACCACTCCATTCATCCATTCCTGCGGTAGAATCTCCTCTTCCCAAATCTTAGCAATCATCCAGTGCAGCGCTCTAGCCTGTGCCTCTCCTTCATGTTTGAGCAGCTCGCTTGGTAACTGGTCATTGCCTGCGGTTTTGTTGTTCCTCAGATAGCCGATCTCCTCACTTATCTTCGACAGATCAGGTGTTGGGAATCTGTCGTCGGCTGAGCGTGCACCTAGATTGATTATTGATTCCTGTGCCGTTCTCTGTATCTTGTACTTCGCCATTCTGATGCTCGTCATAGTACTGCTTCCACTTGTCGATTACCTCGCGTTCATTCGTGAGAAGGTTACCACCGGTATCTCTGCACATTTCGGCCTGTGGCATGTAGCCTCTACGTGAGCGGTTCACCTTCTAATAGAACTTCCGCGTGTCATTTGCGTGGTACAGCTGATCCATCGCTTCGCGATCTTGGTCTTCCTAGTGGCGCTTTTTCTTTCGGAAAACCGTGTTCTATTTGTTCCGCGCCTGTCTGTCTCATTCCTAATTCGCTCTCGTGCGGTGTTGCAGCATCCTCGTCCTTGCTGCATTCTTCTCTTCGACCAACTGCTGACAATCGCCGTCATTTTAGAGCTACGGTAGTGTGTCTTATTATATAATTTTATTAAAAAAATTGTAGGGTGGAAAATATTCACATAACTTTTCACGTTACTATGATGTGATCATTTTTTTAATGGAAAAGAGAAATGGTTTTTTAGAAAAAAATTCCAGTTGTCAGGTCCTAGGTGCGAATGTCAAAACCCCTTGAATTATTTTTTTATTTTTCGGAAGAACTGTTGTGCAATAAAAAAATTTCGTCAACGTGTAAGTACAGATGGACGGGTAATCGATAAAAAAATTTACCCGTACCCGACCCGTAGCCGAGTGAGTAGTAAAATTGTTTACCCGTACCCGAGAGAGCAGCAAAATTTTTTACCCGTACTCGATTAAAAATAAAAATGTTTACCCGTACCCGATCAAAAACCCGTCGGGTATGGGTACGGGTCAGGTTTCGGGTAAAATACACGAGACCCGATCATCTCTAACACATGGATCAATAAGTCCCGATACTAAAGCAGAGATGGCGCTCGTAGTAAACCAGTAACCACGTCTTTCTAGAGTACTAACTTTTGCTTGAAACGGGTCAAAATATTATGTCGATCCGACCAGAAACAGCTGAGTTATCGAGGTTGGAGTAAAGTCGTTTTGTAGTTTGTTTAAAAAATGGGAAAAACCGAGTTTCGTGTTTTGATAAAACATTGTTTTTTAATGGGTAAAAACACCGTGCAAGCGAAACAATGGGTTGAAAAATGTTATCCGGACTCTTGTCCATCAAAAGCAACGATTTGTCGATGGTTCGCCGAGTTTAAACGTGGCCGTACCGACACAAATGACGCGGAACTCTCGGGTAGACCTGTGGAAGCCGTTACACCGGAAAATGTGAGTGAAGTGACAAAAATTATAATGAAAGATCGTAAAGTGAAGCTCCGTGAGATTGCTGAGATGACACAGATATCATATGGAAGAGTATTTACTATCCTTCATGAAAAATTGAGCATGAAAAAGGTTTTTTCCAAGTGGGTGCCGCGATTGCTTTCGATGGAACAAAAACAGCAACGAGTCGATGATTCAGAAAGCAGTTTATCGCTATTTACTCGCAACAAAAAAGATTTCTTGCGTCGTTACGTGAACATGGACGATACATGGATACATCACTACACTCCAGAGTCGAAACGGCAGTCATCTGAGTGGCGCACAGCTGGCGAAAGCCGTCCGAAAACGCAGCAGTCAGCTGGCAAAGTCATGACGTCAGTTTTTTGGGATACGCATGGCGTGATTTTCATTGACTACCTCGAAAAAGGTAAATCGATCAACAGTGATCATTATATTGACTTACTGGTGCGTTTGAAGGAGGAAATCGCAAAAAAACGACCGCACATGCAGTGAAAAAAAATCCTTTTTCATCAAGACAATGCACCCTGCCACAAGTCGATGAAAACATTGGGAAATAGAACGAATTAGGCTTTGATCTGCTCCCCCACCCCCATACTCGCCAGATTTAGCCCCCAGTGACTACTGGCTCTTTGCTGATCTTAAAAAATGATCCAGGGAAAAAGATTAGGCTCAAATTAGGAGGTCATCGCTTATTTTTGAGGCGAAAGATAAATTTTTTTATAAACATGGTATTGAAAAATTGGAAAAACGTTGGAACCACCCTAAACGGTGATTATGTTTCACCCTAAAAGGTGATTATGTTGATGAATAAAAAAAATTTTGCATAAAAAATGTTGTTTCCATTGTTAGTCTCGGGACTTATTGATCCATGTGTTACTACGAAGACCCGGTGGGTGGCCCGCATGTTGATTGTCTATTAAAACGGCCTTTCGTTGGCGATTGTGATTAATTTTGCGAAAGACAATAAAGTAAGCATAGGGATGTAAATTACGTACAAAACGGGTTTGAAAAATGGGTAAGAGAACGACTATGATGTGAAACGACAAAGATCTAATTAGTTAACATCGAAATGGTGGACAGAAGAAGGATGGGTGAGCAAAACAGTGACAGCAGGAGATCTTGCTAGTTCCGTTGAAGATGTTGGACAAACGGGGGTGGGGATAATCGGGTAGGGATGTTATTGTCGTACCTCTGGGTGATGATCATTTCTAGTCTAAGTTAAAACGTCAAAGAAAGGGAGAATCTACAGAGGAAAACACAAAAGGTTAAATTTGTATATTAATATGTTCAAGTTACTGATACATAGGAAGCATATAAGAAATATCCCGTCTAGCCAACACATCTCGGACTGGAACTTCAGGCGGTCTACCTCGGGCCCATATCTCGGACTGGAGCTCAGAAAAACACAGTGGAATCAGTAGTATCCAAGAAATGAGCACGGTTGGGAATAGACAGGGAAGGATAAATATTCCGGGCGATGTAATCCAAATACAAGGACATAAAAAGGGTCTGAGAATTAAGGTGGGCAAACTTTTCTAAGTTTTCGGTCACCATCGGATTCAAGATATCACATCGAATCGATTACTAACGATATGAAAGGTTCCAAAATCGAATTTTCAACCCGCCAACACTACAAATCTTATCGTATGAGTCGACACTATGCATCCCAAACCTAAAGGCAAACAACGATACTGAATTCTTTCCAGCTTACCCATGTGGACAAGTTGTCGAAATGCATGCGTTTCTCGTACAATAGATTTTACAAAAAGCTATTCAAAACTGGTGAAAGACCATGCTGATGCATCTTCTCCAATAGGATATTAATTGAAACTGAGTCGAAAGCAAATGCCAAGCGAATGCCATTTGAATTTTCGTTGAGAGCAACGCAAGACAATCGTTCGTTCCTTTGCACCTACGAAACCCAAATTGTGTATCTGATAGCAAGCCATTCGTTTCGACCCAATTGTTTAGAAGAAAGAGAATCATTTTCTCGAACAATTTATGGATACAGGAAAGCATAGCAATCGGCAGATACGAATTGTGAAGCTGGTTTTCCTGGGTTTTGAATGATGATGACTCTAACTTAACTCCAGTCAAGTGGAGCAATATTGACAACAACAAGCGCTTTTTGGCAGTCAGGCAGATTTCATCTGAAAGTAGGTGTCTTAATGAATAAACTTATAATTAATCTACTTAGGTTAAATTATCACGGAACACAATACGAAAAAGGTCCAGTAGTTTACGATAAAACAAATTGGATGACAAATAATATAAAAAAGTACGGGTGTGTAATGTCAGAGACTTAACTGGATATCGTGCATTCGAAGAAAACTGACGTTCTTTCTTTACCTTCCGAATATCGTATAGTTGATCGAGTGCGTGAATTGTGCAAGCTTTCCTCTTCTTCACTTCTAGAATTTGAAACGATGCACCTAACGGTTCTTTATGATAATATAATGGTTATTCGTGACGAGAGTGACAATTTGAGTTCGAATCTATTCTGAGTCGGTGTTATGCATTTTATATGGTAAATCAGCAGAAGGTTCTACTATAAACTACAGCTGGTTCAAAAATGGGTCGCATACAATATAGTGAAGGAAATTTTCGCATAATTCTTTGGGTATACAATTATGGTACTAAATAACAACATACAGAAATTCAATGTCGATTATTACATTTTATTTGAATAATAAAGTGAAGGAAACTACTGAAGGGCCGCACAGGATTAATCTTAAATATGAATCCCAATTGCCGGTTTGCTTCGCAAATAATTTTTCGTAGTGAAGTTTGAAGGTTATTTCGCGATTAAGTATCACACCAAGATCTTGTACATGCTCTCTTCGCGTTAAACCTGTCCTGAGATTTTGTAATCGAATACTATTGGTGCACTTTTTCGATGAAAAGAGATAATGCTACATTTTCCGATACTCAGTTTCTAAAAATTCTTGGTATTCCATATTTGAAATGTTCACTTGTGAGCAGTACAAACCTGTACATAGTCAACTCCTTGGTGGAATGCTGAACTTACTAGACTAAGGAAAATATGCAGAAGAACCTGAAACCACCGATGCAGAGATGGGTCGGAGGCATTCGTGTCGACTCTAAGGGCTTACGAAAATGCTCTTCGATCATACGAAGCGAAGCGAAGTAGTTGAAAAACCTTTGTACAAATGTCTCTAGTCTCAACGAGGCTAACAGATTACATAAGTTACTTTCGAAATCTAAGGACTTTCATGTCCGTTTCATAAGAACAAAGTTTGAAGAAAATACTTACTTTTAGTCTTGTGACAGGATATATTCCAAGAGATTGAAAGGAAATAATTTTTAAATTACTCCTAAAGCCGGCAGCGCCACTTATGAGGAAGCGAAGAGTTTCAGGCCTACCAGTCTTAGCTCAATTATTCTTAAAACAGTGAAACACATAGTCGATCACTATATCAAGCATGTTAGTTTGGGCATGCATTCACTTCATGAAATGGAACACGCTTACCAGCGTGGAAAGTCCACTACAACCCTGTTACATGATGTTGCGTAAAACATTGAAAAAGCTTTCTCACAAAAACAATCTTGCTTGGGAGTTTTCCTAGATATTGAAGGTGCCTTTGATAACGTGTCTTTCAATTCAGTTCTGGAAGCAACCCATGGTCATGGCATACCTTCAAGTATCACAAATTGAATACACGCAATGCTCAGCAATCGACTTCTTTGTTCATCGCTTTGGCAAGCAGATACTAGAAAGCTGAGTGTAAGACCGGTATAAGCATTAACACTCTCTTTGATTCAATGCAGCAAGCCCTGCGATCTGTTGAGCAATGGTGTTGTCAGGTTGCATTAAATGTAAATCCAAGAAAAACATCAATGGTGCTTTCCACTCATCGTAGGATAATCACAGGAGCTCGTCCATTACAGTTCTTTGGTTCAGAGGTTGCTGTGGTGAATCAAGTTAAATACGTCGGAGTTATTAATAATTCAAAACTGAATTGATCTGCTCACATTGACTTCAGGATTAGGAGAGCGTGCGTGACTTTCGGCCAATGCAGACGAGTTATTGGAAAATCATGGGGACTTAAAACCAAGTACATTCATTGGATCTACACAACTATTGTTAGACCAATTTTAGCATGTGGATTTCGTGTATGGTGGCAGAAAGAAGAAGTTGTGACAGTTCAGTCAAAGCTAAATCAGACTATAGACTATGCTACTAGCTACACTCGCTTGTGGTCTCAGATTGTTACCTGGGATGAGTATTTATTCGCTCCTAGTGACCTAACTCTCACATGCAGTTTTCAAAACATTAAATTTAAGATATCCGCTTCGAGGGGAATGGTTGTCTGGTTATTTGGTACGACAAATTGATGAACACATACATTGTTATACGAACGATTCTCTGTTGGATGGTCGAGCTGGTGCTGGTGTCTACTGTTGTGAAATGAGGCTAAAGCAGTCTCATTCATTTGGCAGAAACTGTGCTGTGTTCTAAGCATAAATCTACACGAATCTATGTGAAATACAATCGGCACTTCAGCGGAGAATCTGCTGTAAACGAATTTATTTTTATTTCCATCTTCTGATGAGTTGGATAGAGCTGGTGCAACGAATGATTTCGTTGGTCCTGAACCAGCTTCACCTCTTTCAACTAGTTGAATAGAGCACAAGATTCGTTCTTGGGCTGCATCCAAACATCCCAGATACCAGCTACTTGCAATATTCTGGTCAGAGCTTTAACTGGACATTGCAAACGCATATATCACATGGCTACTATTCAGCTGCTGAGTATTATTCGTGCGATTTGTGTGATTGCGACCAGAGCTGCTAAATGTCACTATCAACGAGCAACTTTGCACGACGAAGATTGGAAAGTTTATGTCACTGGACTGCTGCCAACCAGGCTCTACCAATCATCATATATTGAGTGTCTGAGAGCCGATCTGTCATAACTTAAATTCTCTTGATATTATACTCACCAGGACGCTCATTGATTGCCGATGCGATTGATATTATCTTCATTTCTCCTGTCACTGCTTGATTACGATGTGACTGAATATTAATCAAGCAGCATAAACATTGAATTAAATTCATGTACACCAATAAACTCCGAAATCCGATGACTTTTTACAAAGAACGATTGACTTTATCAATTTATGTTTATGTTAGTACTCTCATGGAATTTTTTTACTTCAACAGGGAATAGGAAAATGAAAGTGAGAACAAAATGCGTCACCTATCTTTGACTGAGTATACTTCTTCTTGTTCATTGAACTATCGAGTATCTCATTTGACAGACACTTTGACCGTACCGATTACAGTTGACGATGATTTTAGTCAGTTTGTCAAGGTCATTTGACATGACTGACAATTTGCAGCTCTGGTTGCGACTACTGTACTTCATATCATCTGATATGTAACTGTCCCGCATTGACACAACTACGTATCCGATGGTTAAGTCTGTATATACGAAGATAAAGTTAAAGGATGTTCTATCGTTTCTCACCGAATGTGGTAAGGAGCTATACTTAAAGGGATTTATTGTTCTTCCTGGAGTGAATGAATCCTTTCTGTATTAAACTTAAAAGGTTTTAGTCGATTGTTTGGCATCTTTTATCGGGTACCGAATTTATTTCTGCTTATATGTACATACTGCGAATTGTTCTGCATTCTTCCGGGAATTATTACCTACGAACAGGCAGATGAATCCGGTCCAAGAGGACGTAGTTAGGCAGAACCGAGCCAGCAAAGGTTGTTCGATAAGAATCCGATTGGGGATAAGATTTTGTTCCATCCAGATATACACAGAGATATAGCTCAGCTCTGTCGAATGGTATAGAACTATTAGGCCTACGGGCCAATTTTCACTATTCAATTTTTCAAATGATTGCATAAGCTTACTAAATGAGAAATGCAAAACCAACTTTATACTTTTATAGAATAAAATCGTTATCGTGATTTTGTGATAATACTAACAAGTTGATACACACTACAAATGGTCCCATCTGCTAATGCTTTCTTATCTATACTAACTATTCTTGCAATAATTTTAGCGTATTTCTTTATGTTTTCTAAAATTCCGGTGATAAGATGCAAAGATGACCTTGGTCATAATGTGAAGTACTAAAAAGAAATGATTGTAAATTATATTACAATAAACAAAACCTCTAAACAAACCTATTTTAATCCACCCAGTGGTGTAATGATGCCTTTCTCATATTACTCATTACATCATAAATATAATCGTGAAATTCGTAAAAAACAACTGTTTATTGAATAGAAATAGGATAATTTGTTCGGATCTAATCTCACAAACTCTATAAAACCTGTTTACCCTGTAGTACCGGAACCGAAAGTAGTATCCACAACAAATTAAGGAATTCCGTATGAAACTGTAAGACTTTAGTAAGTAAGTGAGATCCATTTTGCAGTTTTTGATCACTATTCCAATTCTTCCGAAACCGGATTCAGGATTCGGAATAGCCGAAGTTGGTTCGTTTACTACCAACAAATATGACCTACAAATTAGAACAGTTTTAAACGTAGTTAAACCTATACTTACTATCTCATGCTTTATTCCGCTTAAACCAAATAAACGAAATCTAACAAACGAAACGAACCTGCGTTTCTGTTATTTCTGCATATGTAAGTCAAGCTAAACAGCATAAAACATAGAATAGGATTTATTTATTTCGTCAAGCAAATGTAGACTACATATAAATTGTTTACAATGTTCACTTACATACTACGCATTATTTCTACGACAAAGCTGAGATTTGATTTGATTTTTAGACATAGTAAGATCAAGATATTCGCAGTATTGATTGTAATGGCGCATTATTCGATTGACTGGACTGTATTTTGCATAATTTGTTCTAGCTTGTTTTTCTAAAAATAATTTCCTGGAACGTAATTGACGGCTAGGTATATAAAAATTTAATTGCGATAATAATGGAACTGATTGAATGCGTTGAGAAATAATGTCGCTGATAAAATAAAGCATTGCAAAGTCGCGGCGTTCTTTAAGTGTTTGTATATTGATGAGCATGCAGCGAGCTTCATATGATGGTAGAGGAAATGCTGTCCAGTTTAATTTACGAAGTGCATATAAAAGAAATTGTTTTTGAATAGATTCGATGCGTTCTTCGTGAATAATATTGTATGGATTCCATACTAGGCTGCAATATTCCAAAATAGTTCTGACATATGTAGTGTATAATAATTTAATTGTGTATGGGTCCTGAAAGTTATGACTGAAGCGTTTAATAAAGCCCAGCATGCTATTAGCTTTATTGATTATGGTATTGTAGTGTTCCACAAAAGTGAGCTTGGAGTCTAAGATTACGCCTAAATCTCTTACAATTTTACATTTTTCTACAAGTTGATTTCCTAGATGTATGTTTATAGGTATAGTTTCATTTTTCCTACTGAAAGTTATTGAGTTACATTTTTTTACATTGAGTTGGAGTAGACTTTTGCAGCACCAAATGTGGAATAGAATGATTTCGTTCTGGAATATTACAGCGTCGTTAATATTTTTAATTTCCATGAAGAGTTTCATGTCGTCTGCATATATAAGCACTTTCAGATTTTTGAGTATGAAGGAAATTTCGTTTATAGGTCGTCAAATGGTGAGATAACTAAGTCCTCACAAGTCCCTATCTCATGCCTCCCCGAGCGTCTATGATGACATTTGGTCAATAGAACGGCGTCGACTGGGTGCTATCGCCTTCTGCGTTAGTAGCAGAATGAGAGGGTGCGAAATGGCTTGTAGGTTGAAGCCCATCCTAAAGTGCAATGTTTATCATAGTATATTGTAACATATAATTCTGTCGTTTATTACATCATGTATTATTAGTATTATTTTTATTTATTTCATATATTATCGTCCTACACTATTTTATGTTATTATGGTATTATACTGCATTGCATCATGGAATGCGTTGATGGCAGAATGAGAGGATGAGAAATGACATATAAATTCAAGTAAGGGGCTGTCCATAAAAGACGTCACGCCGCAAGGGGGAGCGGGGTGTTTCATAAAACGTGACCTTTTGTGACAGGGGGGAGGGGGGAGGTTTTTGGAATGTGACGTCCAATATTTTCAATGAGCGCATTTTTGAAATACCTAATTATATTACTGCTTTGCCTATTTCATGAAAAAATCTCCACAATAAACGTTTACATTCTATAGGAAAACGTGTATTTGTTGATGTAAAAGCTTCTTCTTGTAAATTCGGATATAAATTCAAATAAGGGGCTGTCCATAAAAGACGTCACGCCGCAAGGGGGAGGGGGGTGTTTCATAAAACGTGACCTTTTGTGACAGGGGGGAGGGGGGAGGTTTTTGGAATGTGACGTCCAATATTTTCAATGAGCGCATTTTTGAAATACCTAATTATATTACTGCTTTGCCTATTTCATGAAAAAATCTCCACAATAAACGTTTACATTCTATAGGAAAACGTGTATTTGTTGATGTAAAAGCTTCTTCTTGTAAATTCGGAAATGAATGATGCAGGAAATCATTTCTCTTGTGATCAGCAAAAGTGCACGGAGGAGCGAGTAAATTAGCGAAATTAATAAATTTTGCCTAATATGAGTAAAAAAGAAAAAGATGCCTTCAAACGGTTTAACTTAAGTTATGCACTGACAATTTTTTCAGTAATTTGATTTTCTAGCATTGATAATAGTATATCATAAGAATTACTTTTATCTGATTCTGATGCAGTTTATTCAATTGTACTCCATTTGAAAAAGGGCGGGAGATCAACGATTTCTGACATAGATCATGTCATGTCTTGTCTTGATCATATGTGATTTTCCTCCACCAACATCAAAGCTTATCGAATCATCCAATGATTGAACTTACATAAATCAAGAATCATTTTAGCTCGAAATCACTACCCATTGTGTGACAGAAAATCAGTACCGATATTGATCGATGTGATTTAAATTTCACTGATCAACTGATAATGAAAAGATTCTCCGGCAGTGATCTCGTTTTGATGAGGTTTGGTTTTTATTGTCTCAGCCCTGTATGCTACACTAAGGAAATATTATTCTTTACCTAAAACAATATTATATCTGTCCCCTAGGAGGAATAAAACAGATGATCTAAATGTTTCATCAATTCCAACTAAATACTTTTGTTAATTTATATAATTGATATTAATAAAATAATTCCGATGATTTTGTAGTTTTAGGGATATTTTTTAATCTAATGGCAGCATGTAATAAATCGATTTTTCCCTCATATTTGTATGGTTTGTCATACATATTGAGAATGTATTGAGATGAATTTTATTTATTTTGAATTCGTGACATGTGACTTAGGGGGGGTGGGGGGTCTTTGCTTTTGTGACAATTTGTGACAAAGGGGGGATGGGGAGTCAAAATTCGTCAAAAAAGCGTGACGTCTTTTATGGACAGCCCCTAATATAATATCATAGCATATCGCAACATATCATTTTATTCATTCTATTATTTATTATATATTTCATTGTACTATATTAGATTCGTTTGTTATTATTATTTTCATTATTATATTTACTGTTATTATTATTAATTTCTCATCAATAATAATAACATATATTATTTTTATAGATGTGGATATTATTATTGTTATTAGAAGAGAAATATTCTACTTCCTGCAGTATTGCGAAGATAGAAGAGCATAACTGACACTCTACACTAAATGTTATTTTATATATTGTTTTATGATATATTCACCCCGATTCTGCAATCCGACGGATTTGTGATACGAACGAGTCTACACTTTCGTTCGAGTTCGAATTTTGCATTCTTTATTCCGTTCGACTTGTATGATTCGATCGGCTCTCGTTCGGGAATACTTGAAATTTCGAACACTAACCATCAAAGCTGTCAACACTACTTACACGTTCTATATTATTTATATTATTCATTTCTTAGTAAACGAAACTGTCACACTTGTATAAACAAGTTAGAACGATTCTAAACCGAGCAGAAGTCGCACGTACGCAAGTCGATCGAGTAATGTTCGAAAATTTAACAACTCGAACGAATGATATTCGAGTTCAAACTCAACTCGAACGGAATGCAGAATGGAAATTGCACATTCGATCGGAATATTTCGAATCGATCGACGTACAGAATAGGGGTGATTATATTATATTGTATGACATTGTATTATATTATATTAAATCAAATATATTATATTATATTATGTTATATTGTATTATTTTTGAATCTATTATATCTTTTCATGTTATATTAATTTCATTACACTATGTTTCATTGTATTTTTCAATATAAAACATTTTGCACGGGGTCGTATAGGGTAGGGAGCATCAGGGCATCGGACGAATTGACGACTGGACGAGGGATTGTGGATAGCCAGCCCAAGTCACTTGAAGGAAACTTGTTTCCTTCTGAAGGTTTGAAATGAGTCTGACGCGCCCTTCTCAAACAAACCATCAGGCGGGTTCAAGCATGTATAGCGAAATGCTTCATCCATGCACTGGATATTATGGTTGGAAGAGCATCTTTTATTCCCGCGGAATACGAGTAAGTAACTCTACTTACATATCCGCCCAACCCTTTTTGTTCGCTTTTCGGTAACAGCTATAGTAAGAGAGTGAATGGATGAGTCATATCGGGGCTACTGTAAGTCTACCCGCATCCACTGGCAAGTCCTTGAACTGATGGTGGCTTCACTTCACATCACATCACATCACATCATGAAGGAAATTTCGTTTATATGTAAAATGAAAAGGAGAGGCCCTAAGTGAGAACCTTGAGGTACGCCAGAAGTTACATTAATTGGTTTGGACAGAATGTTTTGGAAGCGGACTACCTGTACACGATTCGTTAAGTATGATTTGAGCCATTCCAGAAGAGTATGTTTTATGCCATATTTTTGTAGTTTGTGTAGAAATAATGGTATGTCAATACGGTCGAAGGCTTTGCTAAAGTCAGTGTAAAGAGTTTCTACGTAGTTTCCGGCGTCCATTGCATTCAGAGTGAATGTCATAAATTCTAAGAGATTTGTTGTAGTTGAGCGGCCTTTAAAAAAGCCATGTTGTTTGTTTGTTATTACATTTTTAAGTTGATGAAAAAGTTTTTCATTTACAATTTTTTCAAATAATTTTGGAATGCATGAGATAATGGCTATTCCACGGTAGTTCCGAATGTTAGATTTTGCACCAGATTTAAATATTGGTACAAGAAAGGAAGATTTCCATGCTTTATGAAAAGTACATTTATTAAGTGATAGGTTAAAAAGTAGTTGTAGTGGTAGTGTAAGTTCTTCAGCAAGATTTTTTAAAAATATTGGTGGTATACTGTCAGGTCCAGGCCCTTTTGAGGTGTCTAAGTTTTTCAGTGCTGTCCAAATGTCATGTTCTGATAGATAGTTTACAGAGATGGAGTTGGAAAATGCAGGTATGAAAGAAAAGTATTAACGGTCACGGTCAGTTTCTGAATAAGATGTATATACTTCTTGGAAAAAAAATTTGCAAAGTGATTGCAGATTTCTGTAGTATTTTTCCCTACATGTTCGTCGAGGTGCATTTGAGATGGAAAATTGTTGCTTTTTAGTTTAGTTTTTGTGTAGTTAAAAAAGTTCTTAGGGCAAGTCTTTATTTCGTTTTCAATTTTGCGGTTATATTCTTCATGTGCTGTGTTAATGGCTAATTTAAGTTGATTGCATAGATTTAAGTAATTTTGAAGATGAGCGTCACTTTTTTCTTGTTTGTAAGTTTTGTGTGCTTTTTGTTTCCTATTTTTCAAATGTTTTAGTTGTGAATTGAACCATACAGGTAATATGCTGTTATGATTTTTTCTTCTTCTTTTCATAGGCAAAGTTTCGGCTAATATTTTGTTTATAATGTGATAAAATTTGTTTACTTCGACGTCGACATTTCCTTCTGTACTCAGTATGTTCCGCCAATTTATTATACTTAGTCTACACTTGACTACTTCAAAGTCAATTTTATTGTATTCCGGCACTTCCTCATATTCCAAGTCGTAGGGAAGGGATGCATTGTGTGTAAATAATGAATATTCAATTGCGGTGTGAAATGCTTCATTTTTCCATAATGGCAGGTTTGATGCATTCAAACAAAAGTCTTCTGTGCAATTTGTGAAAAGAAGGTCTAAATATGCGTTTTGTTGATTTTTTACGGAGTTTACTTGATGTAGGCCAAAATTAGAAATTTTGTCGAAAAAGTAGTGCAATGTTTCGTTTTCTCCTACATGGAACCACCCGCGATCCCATTTCAACCAGAATATTAGTTGATTTTCTGAATTCGATTGGTTAAAATTTGGTACAACTAATCGATTGTTGTTTTAACTAAACTGTCACTTTTGTTTTTCGATTAGCAGAAATGATGGTTGAAACAACTAATTTAAATGCTTGAAAAAAAAGCTGTCAATTAGTGAGGACACATACCTTTCAATTTCAACAAATATTTTAGTTGAAATAACTGGTGTTGTTATTGAAACAAAATTCTGTTAGTTGAAAAATAAATCAGTTTTATTTGTTTTAGTTAATGTTATGCACTGATAATTTTAGTCAATTTATAAGAGCTTGGGTGCATCAACCGCTGGGAATTGAAATTTTGCGACGGCAATTCAAACGCTCCATCTAGCGCGTTCTGTGTGTTTGAAATCCTTCGCTCCTGTTACTTTTATAAATTAAATTCATGTCAAAAAGCGTTTTATTGCTAATGCATGAACATCATCATCGGTATCAAACAGCTGGAAGTGAAACAGTCTGCTGGAAGTAAATAATGATCGAATTTGAAGCATAAAATTTTGCGCATTAACCATCGATATTGTTTTTATTGACATTTTGAAGCGGCGCGAACAGAGTTCAACTAAAAAGTTGTTGATTTTGCATTGCGATTATTGTTTTGCTTTCAACTGTCTCCGACATTTGACAGCATTCAAAACAACATATTTTTCAACTACTTGAATATATGCAAATCAAAAACCATATTGGTTGAATCAAAAAGAAATTAGTTAAATTAACTATCGCAAAAATCAAAAACTGCGATATCGCAATTTTATGATCGAAGGGTTCTCCGTGTACGACTGGAAGTAAGATTGATTCATTTTCAATGTCAGAAATGAAGTCCGCATTACGTTGATTGAAGTCGCCAAAAATATGAAGCTTTACTTCAGGTTCCATATTCGAAATAATTGTGTCTAAAGATTGAAAGAATAATTCAAATTATTATTATTATTATTATTATTATTATTATTATTATTATTATTATTATTATTATTATTATTATTATTATTATTATTATTATTATTATTATTATTATTATTATTATTATTATTATTATTATTATTATTATTATTAATATTATTATTATAATTATTATTATTATTATACCTTAGGTGATATTTAAGTAATAGGAGGAATATGTTCTAATAAACTCAAATCGTTGTGACTATGTTAGAATTAAATTAGGATAAGAATTTTAGGTAAAAGTGATTCTACAGCGAAGAAAAACTTTTGTAAACTGCCTTAAGAAATAAACGTATTTATGAAAAAAAAATTGCTATTATTATTATTATTATTATTATTATTATTATTATTATTATTATTATTATTATTATTATTATTATTATTATTATAATTATTATTATTATTATTATTATTATTAATATTATTATTATTATTATTATTATTGTTATTGACATCACTACACAACGTGTACGAAATAGAACAAGCACGCCTTGTACGTTTTGTGTTTTCTTCTTTCGGTGTTGTACATATTGTCACTCTATATGATGATTGCAAAACTTTAGCACTCATCGCCCTGTAACTGCGGAACCGGAAGTCGGAGTTTGTGTCTTAGTTTGTGAAAATCGGTTCAGCCATCTCTGAAAAAAGTGAGTGCATATTTTTTTCACTTTTTTGGTGCATATCATCCTATATCTCCGGAACCGGAAGTCGGATCGGAATGAAATTCAATAGCAGGCTATGGGACTATGAGATCTTTCATTTGAATCTTTGTTTGTGAAAATCGGTTTAGCCATCTCTGAGAAAAGTGAGTGCATATTTTTGTTACATACACACACACACATACACACACACACACACACACACACACACACACACACACATTTGGTTTAATGCCAAATGTCATTGAATAACCTTTTTTAATACACCCAGTGGTGTAATGATGCCTTTCTCTTATTACTTATATTTTCAAAAATATCATCAGATGATTTTATGAAGATTTTTTTTCAATCTTGAATGAAATAAGAAACATTCTTTGAGTATAAACTAACAACCTTTTCAAATTGTAAACAATTATGTCAAGTTAATAAGAATTTTGCGTTATTTTGCATCGTCGCAATAAATGATTAACCCTTATGCACTCGAATGGGTACCCGGGTACCTTTTCGAATTTCAAAATAAGAAATTTCTGAGTTAGGTTTAAACTAAGATTCTGCAATTCGGTCAATTCCAAGAACTAGTTGGACCATAACTTCTCATGCTTTGACTTTTCATTTTACAGTAAGGGGGGTCGAATGGGGGGGCTCAAATTTTTTTTATTACGTAAACACCCGAATGGGTACCCGGGTACCCACAAATAAAAATGCTTGTAACTAAGGCAAATTCCATCCGATTTGAATTTTTTCAGTACGGGTAAATTCAGAAATTTATCCACTTTTCGATGGCCGTGTATATTGCTGTAGTAGGTTCTTCTGGTTCCCGTTAATCCGGATTTCCGTAGAATGTTCCGACACTTGTGTTTTCCACCATAAATGTCATTTACTAATTTGAAACTTTTCCAAACCAGCTATTTGAGAAAGGCCGTACCAAAATGAACCAGGAGCACCATGTCCATCTTTATGGGTACCAATCCCAAAGAGCTTAAGTTCCTGAATCCAACAGTGCTAAAATTACTTCAATCGGTTGAAAAATGCTCAACTTACAGCGATTTAAAAAAATGGGTACCCGGGTACCCATTCGGGTGGTTAAAGGTGTTTTTTTTTTCGAGTGCACAACGGTTAAATACACTTTACCCTATTGTTGCAGCGCAACTAAAACGAAGACTTTCCGATTTGATAAACCACTTTATTTTTCCGATATAATGCTGGTTAAAAAATACCTTCTGGAGAAAGAGAACCGGTACAAATTAGCTAGACTTTTAGTTTTAAATACAGACCATCTAACTGTACTCACGTTTAGTATTTCCCTGCTTATGTTAGCTATAAGCTACGTTCTACGCGGATGTGCTGAAATTCATATTTAGGTTAAGTTCTACTCATTCACCATATTAATTACTGTTACCTATTGTTAAGCTTAGATACGAATTCAACTTCTATATAATTCAATGAGATGCACTTATCAGTTGAAAATGTTATAAGAGTAAAAAATTTCAGGTTTATAATAATTATTCAACGGCAGAGAAATTAAGTCACCTACGCTTTACTTCTACGACTCTTAATTCTTCTTTTGACAACTTTACTGACCGAGAGCTCAGGTAGCATCACTATATACGGCAAGGTTGCTGGTTCCATGGAGGTTCGTTGCACAGGGTGCAACACTCCCCCCTCAGTACGCCGTGATCATCAATCCGTCGTATTCTCACTGCAACCGACATCAAGAACAGCGATCTTGACCGCCGGTCTCTCCAGCAGTCCCGTGGATGTTTGTAACGTTGCTCGTCGAACTTGTCCGTCTTTAGATGGCACTACGTCTACTACACGTCCCATCGGCCAACAGTTTCGTGGAAGATTGTTTTCCACAATCAGTGCAACGTCTCCTACTTCGATCGGCTTAACTGATTTAAACCATTTAGTCCGACGTGTAAGGGTTGGCAAGTACTCGGCAATCCATCTTTTCCAGAATTGATCAGCGAGTACCTGCGACATCTCCCACGAGTTTCGTACTGTCATAGCTCCATCATTAAAAGCAATCGGGGGCTGGATACCGTTCGATGTTCCCAGAAGAAGGTGATTCGGCGTTAGTGGTGGGGAAGTCTCATCGTTTATTGGTACATGGGTGAGTGGTCTTGAGTTAATCATCATCTCGACTTCCATCAGTGTACTTCTCAATACTTCGTCTGTCGGCAAACGTGTAAGCTTCATTTGATCCATAGTCTTTTTTACTGACTGAATCAATCGTTCCCAGCTGCCTCCAAAATGAGGTGCGGCTGGTTGATTAAATGTCCATCTGGTATCCGGGCTGGTGAAGTGTTCTATCATTTTATCTTGATTGATCTGCAGTAAGGCTTTTTAAAGCTCACGGTTCGCACCGATAAAATTAGTGCCACGGTCGCTTATTATTTCCACAGGCGATCCACGTCTAGTAACGAAGTTTCGAATAGCGAGGATGCACGAATCAGTATTCAGTGAATGAACAATCTCTAAATGAATAGCTCGAACGGTTAGGCACGTGAAAAGAACTCAACAGCGTTTCTCTACTCGCCGGCCTACTACCACTTGCATTGGTCCAAAGTAATCGATCCCTGTAAACGAAAACGGGCGACTGAATGCAGCTAAACGAGCTTTTCCCATGATTGGTATCTGTGGCCGTGCACGAAGATTCTTACAGCGTTGACAACCTCTTCGAATTCCATTATAGACTGAACGAAGCTGAGGTATGTAAAATTTTTGACGAATTTCATTTAAAACCGTTTCATGATTTATAGCCTATACTTTCCGAGTAACTCTGTTATCACTCATTTTGTTACATGATGGTGTCTGGGAAGCAGAATAGGCCGTTTAGCGTAATCTCCAACGAAAGGACAGTTTTTAGTGCGTCCTTCCATACGTAAAATTCCTCGTTCATCAGCAACTGGGCAGAGTTTGTACAGAGCTGCCCGTAGTTCCTCGCATGTAAGTGGTCCGGTTTCTCTTGGCCTCCCCGTGATTTTGTGAAGTGTATTAAGTGGAAATCGTCGAACAAAGGCCGTTATGCGCACAACTTCCTTCCACTTGGAAAAGTATTCAAAGCGGAGTAAAGGCTCTGATATTACGTGGTGAAGAACAGGGACTCGTAATTCTTCCGTGGTCGTTCCCGGATCTGTTCTATCAAGTGGCCATTCGCTCTTCATCTTCCATAAAAACTCTGGACCACGAAACCAGCGACTTAACGGTGATAGGTTGGGAAGTTTTTTCCATTTTGTGCCATCGTCAGCAACATTCTGTTTCGTCGAAAGCCAGTTCCACTCGTCTAGTTCTGTTATTTCGAGAATCTCACCTACTCTCGATGCCACAAATTGATTGTAACTCCTTTTGGAATCTTTTAGCGTTGGTATTTTTAACAAACTGCGCACTGCTAGGAGAACAAGTAACTCCAAAGGTCACCCTACACATGACATATAAGACCGGCTCACGACTACAATCACCATCTCTCCAAAAGAAACGTTGGCTATTTTGATCGTCTTCATTTATAAGAATCTGGTGAAACATTTCGCGAATATCTCCCGTAATCGCGATACGAAATTCCCGAAAGCCATAGAGTACTGATGGCAAGGACGTTAATTGGTCCGGACCGCTTAGGAGTAGTGAATTGAGTGATATTCCTCCGACAGTGGCTGCTGCATCCCAAACAACACGTAGTTTACCTGGTTTATTTGCATTGAATACAGGAAAGATAGGCAGATACCACGTCCGGGGATGTTTAGTAGAAACTTCTATGGGTGTTAGTTTTCTAATGTAGGCTTTCTGCTCATATTCGACCATCTTTGCTCAAAATGCTTCCGCAAGTTTAGAATCACGTCTCATTCTCTTTTCTAAACACAACAATCGTTTGTAGGCCATTCCTCGACTGACTGGTATTTTCTTAACATCAAAGCGCCACAACAACCCAGTCTCGTATCTTGCATCTTTCAGAATTGTCTTGGTATCAAGTAGCTGTTGAGCTCTTTCCTCTTCCTTTGACATGGATGATTTCGTTGGCAGTAATATTCCCACACCTTCGATAGAAAAATACTCTTTCACTACAGCGTTCAAGTTAGCTTCAGCCTCCTTAGTACATGGACAGACGCAAACGTTATGATAAGCGGTGAAGTTGGAATGCATTGTCATGGACACACTAGTACAAGGACCGTAAACCAGCCACCCAAGACGAGTCTTAGCCGCCACTGGATGATCTTCACCGCCTTCTTTAAATTTGTCAATACCTATCAGGATTCTTGGTGACACTGACCCATACGAATCGATCGGTAGCCCCTTCAAATGTTTATAGCGCCCAGCTAAGTTTGATACGGAAACTGATTGATGCGGAAGAGATAGGCTGTTGACAGTATGAACATGTACAGGGGATATTTTCACGGATAGTTTCACAGATTCATTTTCGTTTCGTTGCTGCCCTGCAGTCCAATTCAGGCATAGTGGATAAGATATCCCTTGCAGTCCTAATTCCTTTGCAAGGCTGTGTTCTATGAGAGTAGTAGATGAACCATCATCGAGGAAAGCATACGTAGTTATTGATTTTTCACAACCGTGGATAGTTACAGGAATGTATCTGAAAAGGATTTTCCCTGATTTGGTCAAATGCGTATTACAGCTACGAGTAGCATTTTCTTGAGGTATTGGATCGTGACAAGCCGTAGCTTGCTTATGTCTTACATCGTTATGTAACAAAGTATTATGCATTAAGTTACAACCATTTCCCCCACAGGGTGATTTATTGAGACATGCCCCATAATGTTTCCGAAGACACTTTCGGCATAGTTTTTTCTCCTTCACAACTGTCCAGCGCGCTTCAACGTTCAGTTCCTTAAAGGCTATAGCAGGATAAGCATGTGAAATCTGCCCCCAAAGAGAATTCATATTGTTATACCACATTCGAAAGGTCATAGACTGGAAACAATTTTCTCAAAGTTTCAACCCTTTAACTGCCATATTGACGGAGCTAGGGTGGTTCTATTGATTTTTATTTTATTTGATTTTTGAAGAAACTGCTTCTCCGAAAAATTTGAAAAAAATCAGGCATGTTTAAGGCATTATGGGGATGCTTTACAATTTTTTTCAAAATTTTTGAAGATGTATTTCTTTTATTAAAAAATACTAGAAAATTTTGAAACATATTTTTACCCTCTTCCAATTTTTGCACCACCCTGGATTTTCTAGTGATAAATAAAGAATTTTTGGACATGTTAAAATGGTATGTTTTCATATTTTTTCAAAATGTGGACGACCAAAATATTTAATTTTTTTCTAAAAAATCAATAACAATCGACCAAAATCAATAACGTTGCGACCATCAAATTCTGAGAGAAGGAAACGCATGGTGCTTTATCTTAGCAGTTTCTAGTAGTAGTCGACCATTCGTTCCCATAAAGTTTTCTTAAAACGGAAACGCATGGTGCTTTGTTCTAGTAGTTTATGATGCAACTCAAGCGCAAGGCATAGAAATCAAAGTAACGAAATAAAGGAAATGAGTATCAACCTTTGCATAATACATACACGATCATACTTCGGGTACAACCTAGAAAGCTACAAAGCGAGAACTTACTGGTATGTGGTTTATATATGAATGGTAGTAATATATGAACGTTGCGAGTATCACACATATGCAGTTCGGTTACGGTAGTCAAGAACTAGAGCAGGTGACTGTATATAATTTGATGATTCGATAATGTTTCATGAAATGGTCAAATCGTTTTGCACTGTTGGGTCTCGTACAATGCGGTTTTCTTTTTGCCAGCTCTGTACATTTCACTAAATACATAGCGAGTTGAAACAGCAGTGAATTTAATTTTTTCTATTTTATATTGGTGTCAAACAAAAGTGGCCACTGATGAAGGTTGGAATCGATTTCTTAGAATTGTTTTTCCATAAATACGTTTATTTCTTAAGGCAATTTACATAAGTTGTTCTTCGCCGTAGCATCACTTTTACATAGAATTCTTATCCTAATATAATACTAATATAGTCACAACAATTTTAGTTTAATAAAGCATATTCCTCTCATTTTTTAAATATCATATTATTTGAACCAAACGATGAACTGCTATAAATTATAAAATAAGCTGAAATTTTTATACATTTTGTTGTTGATTGTTGTTGGAGTTTTTTATCAGTACATCATTTTTAATAAAATTTTGCTATTGGATGAACTAATGGACGCAGTAGGAGTCAGAACTAAGACTCAAAAGGGTCAATTATTAAATTGAAACTTCAATTGTCTTTATGAAATGATTAAGAGGTTCCATGTAAGAAAGGTCACGAAAAAATTTCGGAAAATTATTGACTGTATTATTCATTTAAATAGGAAATGGGATAAAAATGTTATGAAAATACATTACTGTTTCAATGCACACATTTTCTCTCTGATTCTTTTCGTTTATTCTATAGAATTATCATCGTCACTTGGTAGCTGTTCTGATTTAAGCATTTCTGACAATATTTTCGCCGGTCTAACAATTCTGGATAAAAACCGAGCATAAGGAAAGGTAGTGAATAATGGCGGCCTCGTGTGAACAGCAACCAACAGTTCTATTGCCAATAACGTATTCACAGCAACGGCGCTGGATTCCCAAATATCCAGTCGAATTTGTAGTGTACTCGATATAGTACTTGAAAGCTTTTAAAAATGAGACTTATTACCGGCCCGAATTGCTTTTTTGTGATCTGTGTGTCTCAATTGGGTCATCTTGTGATAAAGCTTTAAATCCAAAATTACTTGGTAGAACATCCTTTTCAAAAGCTTCTGTTCCAGAGCTACTATATTCCGGTACTTGTTGCACTCGTTCCAATCCAAGGATTGATAATATTATCTTATTAGAACTTCCCGTTCGCAATTTGAACAAAAATACGAATAAATCTTTCTCATTTACCCCAGCATATCACGAAGCTCAATGATATTTGACCATATTAAACCTGTAAAAACCTGGAAGTTTCCTCTGAGAGTGAAAATCACTTACTGAGTTAATTATGTATTCTCAGATATTTTCTGAAAAAAAAGGAGCTTTCTACACAATATACCCAAAAATTAAAGAGATCGATTCAGCGAATCAAGTTTTTAATAGACATGGTCGATGAATGCTTGATTTGAAATTATGCAAAGGTTATAACTCAAAAATGAAAAATAACGCATCACTATTTTTTTATATCTGTTGTTGTTTCAAATTTTAGAATAAATAAAAAAATATACAGCGCTCTCAGTCTACAAACCATGAAAACCATCATAAAGATATTCGATTGAAGTTTTCAAACACAAAACTCCAACTTTATCTTTATTATACATTTTTCCAAAAAACTGTACACATCCCTCGATAACATATCTTTATGATAACTGTTGACACTGTAATGAAATTTTCATTCTTTCTTTCATTATTCTTTCTTTACATCCATCAGCAACACGTAAAAAACTGACACTCGCTCTAGTTCTTGACTGCCATAACCGAATTTCATATGTGTGATACTCGCGACGTTCATGTATTACTACCATTCATATATGAACCACATACCAGTAAGTTCTCGCTTTGTAGCTTTCTAGGTTGTACCCGAAGTATGATCGTGTATGTATTATGCAAAGGTTGATACTCATTTCCTTTATTTCGTTACTTTGATTTCTAAGCCTTGCGCTTGAGTTGCATCATAAACTACTAGAACAAAGCACCATGCGTTTCCCTTTTAAGAGAACTTTATGGGAACGCATGGTCGACTACTACTAGAAACTGCTAAGATAAAGCACCATGCGTTCCCTTCTCTCAGAATTTGATGGGAACGCATGGTCGACTGTTTTTTATTTTTTAGAAAAAATCAAATATTTTGGTTGTCCACATTTTTAAAAAATATGGAAACATACCACTTTAACATGTCCAAAAATTCTTTATTTATCACTAAAAAATCCAGGGTGGTGCAAAAATTGGAAGAGGGAAAAATATGTTTCAAAATTTCTCTAGTATTTTTTAATAAAAGAAATACATCTTCAAAAATTTTGAAAAAAATTGTAAAGCGTCCCCATAATCCCTTAAACATGCCTGATTTTTTTCAAATTTTTCGGAGAAGCAGTTTCTTCAAAAATCAAATAAAATAAAAATCAATAGAACCACCCTAGCTCCGTCAATATGGCAGTTAAAGGGTTGAAACTTTGAGAAAATAGTTTACAGTCTATTACCTTTCGAATGTGGTATAACAACATGGATTCCCTTTGGGGGCAGATTTTACATGCTTATCCTGCTATAGCCTTTGTCACAGTTCTCCAACGAAGTGCATGCCTTGTTGCATACCGGACATTCTCTTGTCCACGATTTCTGTGATGATCTCGGGTAAACATCCTGTGACGTTACTGATTCCGAATCTTGCTCACTGTGCATGTTGATAAAATTGTCCTCTCTACGTCCACGTTTGGAGAAGCCTATTGTAGGAATCGTGACCAAGCCAGCCGCTTCAACCAATTTTTCCAACCAATCTCCAAAACTTGCTAAAGTAACTCTTGATAATGTTTGCCGGTGCATAGCCCAGTTAAGTTTTATTGCTGCTGGTAACCGATCTACAAGCTCTTGCAAAAGTGCCACATTACAAAGGTATTCATCAAGTCCGCATGCTTTAATGGTGGCGCATACGTTCTGCACAGCTACTCCGAAATCGATCACCGTGTTCAGTTTTTCAGCCTTTGGAGCCAGCATGTCACGAATTTTTGCTACCAATGAGTGCACGATAACCTCAGACCGCCCATACAGTGTACGCAATGTCGCGATCACACCTCTGGTATTCGACGGATGTAGTAATCGACATCGAATCGTTTTTAATGCCTTACCTTTCAGGCTACGTTGTAGACGAACCAAATTTTCTTCGTCAGTGTATCCGCACATTCTCGTTGTACTTTCGTAACTGGATATAAAGAGTTGCCATTCTTCCGGGTCGCCGGAGAAGCAAGGCAAATCTCGAGCAACTGCTTGGCGAGCAGCTAACTGACTCCTGCTTAGTTCGTTATAGTGTTCGTTCGAAACATTCGGTGCCCACAGATCATCAGCAGAATTCCCGTGTTCAGATAATTGTTCTGAATTTGTTCGGGAACGGTTGCGGTTTCGTTCTAAAAGAACAGCGCGCTCTTGCATGTGCTTTAGTTCAAGAGCTTGCATTTCTTCCAACAGCTGTTGATCACAGTGGAATGATTTATCTCGTATATGGTCATCACTAGTACCTCTAGCACGATTGATCACCGTCGAATTTGTTCTACTCATTCACCATATTAATTACTGTTGCCTATTGTTAAGCTTAGATACGAATTCAACTTCTATATATTTCAATGAGATGCACTTATCAGTTGAAAATGTTATAAGAGTATATAATTTTAGGTTTATAATAATTATTCAACGGCAGAGAAATTAAGTCACCTACGCTTTACTTCTACGACTCTTAATTCTTCTTTTGACAACTTTACTGACCGAGAGCTCAGGTAGCATCACTATGTATGGCAAGGTTGCTGGTTCCATGGAGGTTCGTTGCACAGGGTGCGACACCTATAGTTCTAGAGCCGGAAATCGGACCCGGATGAAATTAAAGAGAAACCTATGAGACTATAGGAACTTCGAGCCTGTTTGTGGAAATCGATCAAATCATCTCTGAAAAAATTGAGTGAGTCTCGTTTTAAACATTTTGACCACTGCTTCTGGTACTTCTAGAACGGGAAACTTGGAACCAGTATAGCCAAAGTCGGTTGGTTTAGTAAGTAACTAATATAACCTATAAATTGAATCAGTTTTAAGCCAAATCTAGAAGAATTTTACCCTTCGTCGCTCTAAATGACGGTGTGAAATTCAATAGCAACCTATGGAACTACGAGATTTCATTTATTTTATGAGTGACATTATTTGACACATACTCACACACAGACACATACATTGCTCAGCTCGAGGAACTGTGTCGAATGATATAGAACACTTAGCCCTCTGGGCCAATTTCCACTAGTCAATTATTTAAGTGATTGTATAAACTTTCAATATGAGAAAGGCAATAAGTTTCCATTCCTAACGCGACCGTCGTACAGTTCGGATGCTAATTCGTGATAGAGCAAGTGTGTATATAGCCGTGCTAATCTGCTTCAGGGTCAATCAAAGATTAATCTCTTGTTACTGTGAGCAGTGTACCAGACAAACACGAAACAATAGAAACAATACCGTTAGGTGGTCTCAAGTGCTAGTGCAAGTCTGTAGACTTTAAATAGTGATCGAACGTTTGGAGTGGTGCCGTGACCCGGTGCTGTGTTCTTTTTTCCTCTTAGAGGTTTTTTTTGCACATTTACAATTCAATCAACGCGTGGCCCCAGCGGCCGAGCTTTGCTACGGAGCACACCGATTAACCAAGGCCAGGCATTGGTGACTATTCATTGTTTACGATAAGTAATATTCTCTTTTCCTATTTCATCTGTCGTTTAAATTACCTGATAGTACCCCAGATCTCTTATCCGCACGGATACAATTCCGTGTCATGATAAACCCTGAGAAACATAATCCTGATCCACCAGATAATGAAATGGATACAACTGCTAATAGCTACAAACCCCGCGTTAAAAATTACCCCGACGGACTCGCACACCCGGCCGGACCGTATACGGTTTATTTCCGGCCCAAATTAAATGGAAAAAACTTGAACATTCTTCAATTATCGAGAGAATTGACAAGGCGATATTCTACGTATCGACAAGGTGCGCCCAGACAAGCTTAGGGTCTCGTTAATCAGTGCAAAACAAACTAACGAGATCGTTCAATGCGAGCTCTTTACGCGGGAATATCGTGTGTACATCCCCGCTCGTGAAGTCGAGATTGACGGCTTGGTCACCGATGCCAGTTCGACATGCGAAGACGTTCTTAAGTACGGGATGGGTTGCTTTAAAAACCCCTTACTTAAGACCGTAAAGATACTGGATTGCAAGCGATTGCATTCAGTGTCGATCGCGGGGGACGGTACCAAATCATACCCTCAATCAGACTCGTATCGGGTGACATTCGCTGACTCGGCTTTACCTAACTACGTCCTCCTGGACCGAGTTCGCCTCCCTGTTCATCTCTATGTTCCGCGTATCATGAACTGCACCAACTGCAAGCAACTGGGACACACAGCGTCCCATTGCAGCAATAAGCTCCGTTGTGCTAATTGTGGGGAGGCTCATGCGGATGGCTCCCGCGGTAAGATACTGCAAAGTGTTTTTACTGTAAGGAGGGTCCGCATGACCTAATGGCGTGTCCCGCGTACAGAATGCGCAAGGATAACATGAAGCGATCCCTGAAGGAACACTCCAAGCGTTCCTTTGCTGACATGCTCAAGAGTGCCACACCCCCTAAACAATCAACGAACATCTATACCTGCTTGTCAACGGACTAGAGCGAGTTTGACGACCCATTGGAAGGTACATCTTCGGCGGTCCCTCATAGCTTAGGAAAAAGAGTAAACAAATCCTCTCATAAGCTCCCAAGTAAGGGTTCGAAGTTGTCTTCCGATGGGCCACCAACATTTATATTTAGAAGTAGTGGAGAAAAAGCTCCGAAGCAAAAAGTTCCTGGTTTCGGAAAACTCAATTCTGAGAAGGAATTCCCACCACTTCCCGGGACACCAAAATCCCCAAGTGCCCCTGAAAACCCAACAGAGAATCAGCTGGGTGCTGGGTTCATAAAATTCTCTTAAGTTGTGGACTGGATTTTTACCACCTTCAATATCTCTGATCCTCTTGAAAGCCTGTTTATGGCTTTGATACCTACAGTTAAAACTGTTTTGAAGCAGTTGACTGCAGATTGGCCCCTTCTTTCAGTGATCGTATCCTTTGATGGCTAATTCATCCACCGAGGTCACGGATTCAATCACTGTTTTACAGTGGAATTGTAGAAGTATTATCCCAAAAATAGATTCTCTCAAAATTCTAGTGAATAATATGAAATGTGATGCATTTGCATTGTGCGAAACTTGGTTAACTTCTGATGCATCCCTAAACTTCCACGATTTTAAAATTATTCGCCTGGATCGAGATGATCCCTACGGAGGAGTACTTTTGGGGATTAAAAAGTGCTATTCCTTTTATCGAATTAACCTCCCCTCGATACCAGGTATTGAAGTTGTCGCATGTCATGTCACAATGAAAGGCAAGGACTTTTGCATTGCTTCCATCTACAATCCACCAAGAACCACGGTTGGGTACCGCTGGCTGAGCGATGTCATGCAGCTCCTCCCCGCGCCGACGTTAGTTTTAGGAGACTTTAACTCTCACGGTACGGGATGGGGTTGTCTTCATGATTACAACATATCAACCGCGATCTATGATCTTTGCGATAACTTCAATATGACTATTCTGAATACCGGAGAAATGACACGGATTCCTGCACCACCAGCAAGACCAAGCGCGCTAGATTTATCCTTATGCTCGACCTCACTACGGTTGGATTGCACGTGGAAGGTGATCCCCAATCCCCACGGTAGCGATCATCTACCTATCGTAGTTTCAATCGCTTGCGGATCAAGACCATCGGAGACAATCAATGTTTCGTATGACCTCACACGAAATATTGATTGGAAATACTACGCAAATTCGATGTCGGAAAAATTAGTAACATCACAAGAACTTCCTCCGGAGGAAGAGTACACGTTTATGGCTGGCTTGATTCTCGATACTGCGATTCAAGCTCAGACGAAACGTGTACCTGCCGCGAAAACTAACATCCATCTTCCTAACCCGTGGTGGGACAAAGAGTGCTCATCACTTAACGCGGAAAGATCTTCAGCGTTCAAAAAGTTCAGAAAAAATGGAACACCTCATAATTATTGGAATTACGTGGCGTTAGACAAGCAAATGAAGAATCTAGTTAAAGCAAAGAAACTTGGTTATTGGCGATGGTTTGTTGACGGATTATCAAAAAAAACATCGATGAGCACCCTTTGGAACACAGCCCGACTAATGCGAAACCAAAACACCACGAACGAAAGCGACGAATATTCCATCCGTTGGATACTCGATTTCGCTAAAAAAGTATGTCCAGACAATGCTCCGGAACAAAAGATCTCCCGCACCGCGACGTCAAATACAAACGAAACACCGTTTTCAATGGTAGAATTCTCACTTGCACTCTTGTCGTGTAACAATAAAGCCCCGGGACTGGACAGAATTAAACTCAACTTGTTGAAAAATCTTCCTGACTCTGCCAAAAGGCGCTTGCTGAATTTATTCAACAAGTTCGTCGAGGGTAATATTGTCCCACACGATTGGAAACAAGTGCGAGTGATCGCCATTCAAAAACCAGGGAAACCAGCCTCCGATCACAATTCGCCGATTGCTATGCTTTCCTGCATCCGGAAATTGTTTGAAAAAATGATTCTCTTTCGTCTAGACAATTGGGTCGAAACTAACGGCTTGCTTTCAGATACACAATTTGGTTTCCGCAGGGGCAAAGGAACGAACGATGGTCTTGCGTTGCTCTCAACAGAAATTCAAATGGCATTTGCTCGTAAAGAACAAATGTCGTCAGTTTTCCTAGACATTAAGGGGGCTTTTGACTCAGTTTCCATAAACATCCTATCTGCGAAGTTGCATCAGCATGATCTTTCACAAATTTTGAATAACTTTTTGTATAATCTATTGTCCGAGAAACACATGTGTTTCGCGCATGGTGATTTGTCGACAATACGATTCAGTTACATGGGTCTTACTCAGGACTCATGCTTAAGCCCCCTTTTATACAATTTTTACGTAAACAATATCGATGAATGTATCAACATATCTTGCACGCTAAGACAACTTGCCGACGACAGCGTTGTGTCCATTGTAGGACCCAAGTCTGCCGATCTCCAAGGACCATTACAAGATACCCTCGACAACTTGTCGACATGGGCTCTTCAAATGGGTATCGAGTTCTCTATGAAGAAAACTGAGCTAGTTGTATTTTCGAGGTTGCGAGAACCAGCACAATTACAGCTTCAACTAGGGGATGAAAACATAGCTCAGGTTTTCACATTCAAATATCTCGGGGTCTGGTTCGACTCCAAAGGCACCTGGGGATGTCATATTAGGTATCTGAAACAAAAATGCCAGCAGAGAATCAACTTTCTTCGTACAATAACCGGATCGTGGTGGGGTGCCCACCCAGGATACCTGATCAGATTATACCAAACAACGATATTGTCCGTGATGGAATACGGATGCTTTTGCTTCCGATCCGCGGCGAACACTCATTTCATCAAGCTGGAAAGAATCCAGTATCGTTGCTTGCGTATTTCCTTAGGTTGCATGCAGTCGACTCATACGATGAGTCTCGAAGTGTTGGCGGGCGTCTTACCGTTGAAAAATCGATTCTGGGATCTCTCATATCGATTGCTAATCCGATCCGACATCTTGAATCCGATGGTGATTGAAAACTTCGAAAGGCTTATCGAGCTTAATTCTCAGACCCGTTTTATGTCCTTGTATTTTGATTACATGGCACGGTCTTATTTAATACCGTTAGTCTGGGTCCCTTCGCATTGTCCCATTCCGGGCAGACTCAATGGCTAAAGTGGGCGCATTGTAAGGTGATATTTATGGTCTTTCATAAATGTTCATATCTGCTTCAATGAATTTTTCAGTATCTCTCGTCAGAAAACTCTCGAAAGTTGACAAACTTCATGGAGCATTGGCGAACTGGGACGATGGCTACATTCCATTATCCCTAGGGTATCGACGAAACCTTGGTGCAGGGAGATGAACGTGAGTCGCGATTTCATTCGTGTTATGTCGCGGCTCATGTCAAATCACTACACTTTCAACGCACATCTCCGGCGTGTTGGGCTTGCGGAGAGCGGTCTCTGCACCCGTGGCGACGGTTATCAGGACATCGAGCATGTCGTGTGGTCGTGCGTAGAGTATCGTGACGTCAGGTCGCAGCTACTGGAATCCCTTATTGCCCGAGGTAGACCGCCCAAGGTTCCGGTTCGGGATGTGTTGGCGAGTCGGGATAGTTTATATATGCTTCCCATATACCAGTACCTTAAACACATTAATATACAAGTGTAATCCGTAGTATCCTCTCTCTTGTCGAGGCTAAGAATAATCTTCACCTACAGGTTCGAGACTAACATTCGCCCGATTCTCCCAATCCCTCGCCTGTCCACCATATCTGTCGAAAATAACAAGATCTTTTTGCTGTCGCTAACTTTTTCGTTCCCTCTTCCCCCGTTTCTCCTCCATCTCGATGTCAACTAATTAGATCTTTGTCGTTTTTAGTCATTCGTTCTCATACCCCCTTTTTCTCACTCCGTTTTCCACAAAAATTACTTCTCCATGTTTCTTTCAATCTCTTAGGTAACATCACCATCATCGTCCACGGAAACTGCTCCATTCGATGACCAACATGCGGGCCACCCGCCGGGTATCCGTGGCCTGGGGGTGTTTCTCGCGGACCCATTGATACGTAGAATCGTCATCTGGAAGACACTCGTATTATATTCAATCCACCGACCATTGCCGAACGCCAGCTGCAGGCTGAATCTGCCAGAATCTAACATCTGTCACTAATGATAATACCCTAGTTTTGAGTTAGTCGTTGATCAAGATTAGAAAATACCCTTGGCATATTAGAGCTTTAGCAGTGTGCCTTTAAATATATATTGTTATTGAATAAAAAAAAGGCAATAAGTTTACTTTAGTAGAAAAGCATCGTTATCATGATCTTGTAATAACACTAACAAGTAGGTACAAATTGAATAAAAGGATTAGAAACTTAATATTTTTCACCTTAAAAATATAATTTTTAATGTGGCAATCTTGCACGCTATACGAAATTGAACAAAGCACGCTGCGAACGGAGCAAAACTACACGTACCGACTCGTACGTTTGCATTCATTTTGAATTTAAATGTTTTGACACTCATCGCCCTATAATTTCGGATCCAGAAGTCGAATCAGGATGAAATTGTTCAGTATATTTAAAGAGAATGAGAGCTTTAATTTGAATCATGAATCGTGAAAAACGGCTTAACCGTTGCTGAGAATTCGACTGAAGTTCTGTTTTTGGAAATTCCCTCACTATTATCGGTGCTTTCGGAAGCGGAAATCGGAGACTGGATCTGTCTGTTTAATAAAAAAGTGCACCTCGCTTCGGCATCGCTTGTGCAAAAAATTCTCATGAAATTGAAAATTTTCACTAATCGCACTGTAATACCGGAAACCGGATCTTGATCAACTTTTCGGCGACTTTTTAAAGAATTTTACGACCTTTTATTTGCTTCTTAGTTTGTGAAAATCGGTTAAGAAATTTTCGAAAAAAATTATTGCGCATTTTTCATACATTTTCTCATATTTTCTTGTCATTCAGGAAAATTTTATGAGGTCATAAGACCTTTCATTTAAATCTAGCCTTTCTATATGAGAAAGGCAAAAATGCCTTACTCTTCACTAAAAGGGAATATATGCCATCTTACAATTTTAACTTTAATCGGCAGCCAACCGCCAACGAATCAGTTAGCTTGTCCCGCGCTGAATGCTTGCTTTTTGTGGTGTGTCATTTTCTTCCATCTGCTGCACACCGTGTTCGCCTTAATAACTGTGAATTCTACTGGAACTAGCAGGCCTATTCAAAACTTTTGGTGATAGATTTTTGGACCTAATTTGAAGCGCTTGTATCTCGGTTATTTGTTGATGGGTTTGCACATTTATCATGTGTGCAGTGCCGCTCTGTATGCCAAACATGTGTTCGTTTGTGTGGGTGAACACTGCATTTGATTCACCGGTGAGCGATCTGGTGAGCGATCGGTGAGCTTCGGTTACCACCATGCTATCACTATGCTGAAACTTAGCCCGAATGAAACTGTTGACGATTAGAATCGTCCTAATGCTCAACACGGAAATTCGAATTGAATTGCAAAATATTTTTTGGGTTGTCACTAATGTTTGAAAAATATGCGTGCGGCTCGGCTGCCGTTAAGTAATTCTAGGCGAAGCCCGTACAGGTGATAACCCTGTGGGTTTCAGAAACGATGAAGATGGAATTATATTGTTTCTCGAAGCACATTGCGATTGCACTGGTCGTGAACAGAAAACTTTATTTAAAACGGAAGCCGAAGTTCGCAAGAAAAGCAAAGAATATTGTCATAAATACTTCTTGAACGCAATCGACGATGATATATTAGTAACGCTAGTGTTTCACAATTATTTTCCTATTTTGCAGATTTAAATCTGTTGATGAGAGAGATTCAAAACTACATTTTCAATGTCATTATGATCGGTCGTGTCTCGTACTCTACCATGAAATTTTTAATTTTAATTTAATTTATTATCATTTTCACATATAGATTTTCAGTACAAAATGTTGATCCTCCGATACAAATTAACACATTTCACTCCTGCAAATGTGGCAACCCTGCACGCTACATGAAATTGAACACACTGTGAGCAGAGCAAAGTCGGTGTATGTCTTTTGTATGTCGGTTTGAAAGTTTTGACATTCATTGTATATAATTTCGGAACCGGAAGTCGTATTTATATGAAATTGCACAGTATCTTTTAAGACGATGAGAGCTTTAATTTGAATTGGTTGCTGAGAAATCGAAGTGATTTCCGTTTTTGAAGCTTTTCTTCACTGTTATCGTAGCTTCGAAAGCGGAAACCAGGGACTAGTAGGTTTTTATATCCACTGACTTACCAGATCTACCACATAGATGAATTTACCTGTGAGTTAAAAAAAAATTGCACCCCGTTTTGCCACCACTTGTGAAAACATACTTATGAAATTGAAAATTTTTCGACTATCGCACTGTAATACCAAAACCGGAAGTCGGATCCAAACCAACTTCTCGTTTTGAAGAAATTCGAGACTTTCCATTTGCATCTCATTTTGAACCGGAAGTCGGATAGAGATAAAATTTAATAGCAAACTATGGGACCATAAGATCTTTCGTTTGAATCTAAGTTTATGAAAATCGATTCAGTCATCTCTGAGGAAAATTTTTTTTCTGCATGTCACCATGTAATTCCGTAACCGAAATTCGGATCGGAATAAAATTCAACAGCAGTCTATGGGACCATAAGACCTTTCATTTGAATATGAGTTTTTGTGAAAATCGGTTCAGCCATGTCTGAGAAAATTGAGTGACATTATTTGTCACATACACACATCCATACATACACATACATTTTGTGATCTCGACGAACTAAGTCGAATGATATATGACACTCGGCCCTCCGGGCCACTGTTCAGAAGTCGGTTTTCACAGAGATTGCATGGCGAGAGTGTAACGCCAAGGACAAAACTGGATGATGTGAATACGAATAAAACTGACATGCTTTTTCACACATCCGAATATAATTGATTGATTGTGTGAATTTTGCCTTTGAAGCGTCGCTTGCACAATTGTAACGGTACAATTAAAAGGCTGAACACACGAGAGCAAAAATTACGGGGTTGTGTAGGGGACAAGACTGATTAATTCATAAATGTATGTTTCGCTCGAGACTTCAGTTTAGAAATAATCTGCTGACGCACTGATGAGTCGAAGATGAAACGTAAACATGCATAAATGTAATGTTAAAACTCATTCACAAATCCAAAAATCCACTTCAAATCGTTTCAGCCATCTAGAATTTCTATACTTAAGTTGGGAATTGAGTGATTTGAAAGAATAACCACAAATCACAAACTCGCTAAGCGTGTACAAAAAGTATCTATAATTTACATTAAATATATGTCAACTTTTATATACACAGGCTACAATATTTTAGTGATACAGTTTATAATTTTACATCTATGGTATTATCTGCTTAGTCTATGTATTAATTTTATTTCTTATTGTTTCAGTCCTGAATTTTTAGTGACTTTTATTTCATGTTTGGATTTACATTCTTGAAATTGTATATTTTTATCCAAAGCTTGCTTCATTTAGAATTGGAACAAACTTTTGCTCATATTGTGGCGCTCCTGGTGGACGGATTTGGAAGCTCTTGGCGCCCACGTGTCGGGAATTTTGTCAGCTTCACGTATGATTTTTGACATTCCGAAAATCGACTGTACTTTGTAAACAATCAACATGGAAGCCGAAAGAAGGAAAAAAAATTGTGCATAGTTATTTGGAAAATCCATTGTGGTCTGCATCTAGGCTAGCTAAACAGCTGAAATTGCCCAGAAATACCGTATGGCGCGTTATCAAACGGTATAAGAAAACATTGACAACGATTCGGAAGCCTCAAGCCGATCGTCGGAGTCGAACTGACGACCGGAAATTGCGTGGTAAGATTTTGAAGACGATTAAGAGGAATCCTAATCTGTAGGACCGTGATTTGGTCAGAAAATTCGGTGCTGCCCATAGTACTGGAGGAGAACTCGACTCCGGGAAGGAATCAAGTCGTATCGAGCTAGCAAACAGCCAAAGCGGACCATGAAACAGAATAGTGTGGTCAAAATTCGTGCTCGGAAACTATATGACCAGGTGCTGACCAAGTTCAACGGGTGTCTTCTGATGGACGATGAAACCTGTGTCAAGGCTGACTTCGGTCAAATCCCAGGTCAAAAATTTTACTTGGCAACGGTTCGGGGGGATGTTCCAGCCAAATTTAAATTTGTTTTTGCCGACAAATTTGCAAGAAAATTTATGATTTGGCCGGGCATTTGCAGCTACGGCAAAAAAACGAAAGTTTTCGTTACAAATAAGACAATGACATCGGAACTATACCAAAAAGAGTGTCTCCAAAAACGAATTTTGCCGTTCATTCGATCCCACGACCATCCTGTAATGTTTTGGCCAGATTTGGCAAGCTGTCATTACAGCAAAGCCGTTTAAGAATGGTATGCAGAGAAAGTGGTCCAGTTTGTTCCGAAAAACCTTAACCCACTCAACTGCCCCCAGTTCCGCCCTATTGAGAAATACTGGGCAATCATGAAGAGGAGACTCAAGGCAAAGGGAAACGTTGTCAAAGACATCAATCAGATGACGACCTGGTGGAATAAGATAGCTAAAACGATGGACGAAGAAGGTGTGCGCCGCCTACTGAGCCGTGTTACAGGAAAAATTCGAGAATTCCTTCAAAACCGTGACGAATAATTTTATCCGTATTTTTTCTTAAAAGTATGAAGAAAACGCTACATTTGTATAAAAAAAGATCTTGAATACAATAATAAATAACTGAAATACAGGCAATTGTCTTTGTTCCAATTCTATTTGAAGCAAGCTTTACTTAACCTAAACTAACCTAACCTAACTCTAGCTGTAAAGCGCTCTAATAATAGCATGTTCAAAAGTTGAACATTTAGTTTTGAACTTATTGTGCGTGCTTTCAAATTTCTGCTCGATTGTTTCTTGATCAGTAATTGTATGTACATAAGAAGATCAAGTCCATGGAGGTAGATTCAGAATCATTTTAAAAAATTTGTTTTGAGCGACTTGGAGCTTTTTTTTGACATTTTGCGTAATTTTTCCAAACTGGAACTGCATACTCAATGACTGGATAAACTATTTGCCTATAAACAGCTAGTTTGTTTTGAGGTGATAATTTAGATTTTCTGTTAATCAATGGGTAGAGAGACCTCAATAGTATGTTGCATTTTAACACTATTTTGACCACATTTGACCTAGAGATAAACTTACTATCCATGGTCAGTATTAGTTAAACTGCTTTATTCAACCAATCTATTTCAGAGTCATTTATTCCAATTTTGTTATTCTCAGGTGAGAAAAGTCGGCAAGATTTAGAGTGTGGAAATATGACAGCATGAATTTTAGTTCCGTTGATGCATATTTTTCAACTGCTGAAATAATCAACCAATACATCCATTCCTCTCTGCATTTTGTTTACTAATGAACGAATTATGCGTAGATCTTTGTAGATAAGAGAGGTGTCATCGGCAAACAGTGAGAGTATGCCATCACTCGGAAGTGCCGGAATATCTGACGTAAAAATGTTGAACATTATTGGATCAAGGACACTGCCTTGAGGAACACCAGCGTTAACATGAAATTTATCTGACGATATGTTGTTAACAAAGACTTCGAAACTTCTGTTTGACATATAGGTTTTTACTGTTTTGACTAGATAGGTTGGGAAGTTAGGATTATGCATTTTATGAATTAGGCCATCGTGCCAGACATTGTCAAACACTTAAAGCCGCCGAGGCGACGCCGGCTGAGTTGGCCGCCGACCCGCCGTCGGAAGCGGCAGCCTCTTGCATACAAACCTGTAACCGCCTCGTTTGCCCGGTCTACTCAAAGCTAGGTTTCTTTGCTTTAGTTAGGTCCGAACGAGCGGTAGCGAGGTCGGACAGCACACGAATCAAATCGATGTGGCAAAGCCACATTAGATATTTTTTTATTCAGTAAACGGAAAATACCACATACATTTGCTTGGTAGATACCTATGGACTTGCTTTGATGATTAAAGGGTAATAGTCAACAAGTTTCTTTGAGAACTCCGTTCTGAGGTTCATGAATCAATCTTTATTCAAGAAGTACAATTGTAAGTCAACAAAACGGGCGTTAACGTTATCATCTTCAATTTGTCTTTATTTTAAAACGATTCTCATTCCGATTTTAAGACAATTGCAGGAATCGGCGAAATGACCCTTTCGGCGAAATGTCTTTCGGCGAAATGACATTCGGCGAAGTGGCCCATTCGGCGAAATGACATTCGGTGAAATGACCCTTTCGGCGAAATGACTTTCGGCGAAACGGCTTTCGGCGAAATGGCTTTCGGCGACATGACCCTGATCCTTTTCAGCGTCTAATAAAATCATGCCAGATATTTTCGAAACAGATTTATTTCTTGAGAGGGTGTTATTGACTGTGACTAACAGGTAAATAGTAGAACGACCTCTTCTAAACCCAAATAGTTCTTCAGGAAAAGTGTTATTGGTGTCTGCAAACTCTAATAAGCGGGACAGGATTGCTTTTTAGAACATATTGGACAGTGAAGATAAGAGACTGATCGGACGATAGCTCTTCGGACAGGTGGGATTCTTTCCAGGCTTTTCATTGGGATCACTTTGGCCATTTTCCAACTAGAGGGGAAGTAGCTAAGGACCAAACGTTGGTTGAAAATAGATGCAAGATGTTGGAAAAATCTAACGCTAAGGTGTTTTAGCTCGATGTTGAAAATAGAGCCAGCACCCGGAGCTTTCATATTTTTTTACTTTTAATGGATTTTATCAATTCTTCTTCTGTGATTCTGTGCTGGCAAATATAGAAGGATTCTATCAACAGTTTCGACAGTGGCTGAAACAGTAATCTCATGATCGAGACGGTGGGAACTAACAATATGTTAACCTAAAGAAGTAGGTTTTTCAATCGATGTTATGAACAAAAAGTCATCCAAACGAAAATGTGATATCGGTTTCGGCTTGTTTTTAAGAAGTTTAGACAATTTCCAAAAAGGTTCAGAATAATTATCTAGCTCATTAGTGGCCCTTACACGAGTTATTTAAAATGTCATTACTAAAAAATAATATCATTTTAATGAACGTGGAATGGTGCAGTAATGATGAGATTTCTATCAAATTTGAAATACATCATTACTTAGTCATCATTAAAAATGACAAAAATAATGCTCGTGTAAGGGCCGCTTTTGAGCAGAAGTGTCATTACTTAGTAATGACACTTTTAATGCTCGTGTAAGGGCCGCTATTGATATGGTCTGAGAATTCCCTGTTTTTGATGTCGTTCATTATTTGCCTAATGATATTAGTGAGATTATTAGATGAAGTTTTCTTTTCCCTGAGTCCCGTTCTCTGGTATTGCCTCCGAAAAATATTTTCTAACATAATTAATGTTTTAGTGGTAGAATCAATGGTGATAGATCAGTTCCAATGCAACTATCGGGCTGATCGGACGCAAGTTCGTGTTTCTCCAGTGGTGCGGTAAATTGTTTTATTCCGCTTTCAAGGTCATTTCGTATTCTATTGTCTGCATCAGTGCGGTCGAGTGATAGTTCGAATAAATCCGTTCTCAAGGTCAATTGTGAGCTGTGTAAAGAAGCACTGTGTGGTACCGTTAGCTGCTATATTGTTAACAAATACATTGGACAGTGTATAGTGAAAAAACGTATAAGATTCCATTGTACAGTGCAGAAAGAGACTGCAAAAAAGTGCTTTTTCCTCTGCTTTTATTGATCAGGAATATTCACCGATTGCCTAGGACCGGGCCTTGTCGGCCGTTCACCCTTTGAGAGCTAAAGCTAAGTATTTTTGTCTTTTTCGTTTTCCCCCCTGCCCTTCAATACCACCACATTTGTCCTCCAATATTTACCCGCACGGACACATTTCCGTGCCATGACAGAAGGCACAGAATTGCCTGACCTCCCTCCCGATGACAAAATGGAATCATCTGATAATCAAATATCTCGTTTAAAAAATTATCCCGATGGGCTTGCACTGCCCGCCGGACCGTATGCGGTCTACATCCGGACCAAAGCAAACGGAAAAAATTAAACCTCCTTAGACTATCAAAAGACCTGACCTCGCGAGCTTAGGGTCTTGTTAGCCAGTGCAAAACAGGCTAATGAGATCGTTCAAAGTGAGCATTTCACGCGGGAGTATCGCGTATAAGTACCAGCTCGCGAAGTCGAGATAGACGGCGTGATTACCGATCCGAGTCTGACTTGCGAGGACGTTCTTAAGCATGGGGCAGGCGGTTTTAAAAACCCTTACTCAAGAACGTTAAGATACTGGACTGCAAGCAATTGCGTTCAGTATCGACCGCTGAGGATGGCACAAAGTCCTATATCCCATCAGACTCGTATCGGGTGACTTTCGTTGGCTCGGCTTTACCTAACTACGTCCTCCTGGACCGAATTCGTTTACCTGTTCGTCTTTTTGTGCCGCGGGTCATGAACTGCACCAATTGCAAACAATTGGGACATACAGCATCCCATTGTTGCAATAAATCCCGGTGTATAAAGAGTGTGGAGGGAGACATGCGGATAACTCCTGCAGTGGAGACAATGAAAAGTGTCTCTACTGTAAGGAGGCGCCGCATGACCTCTCTGATTGTCCCGCGTACAAATTGCGCCAGGATAGGATGCGGCGTTAACTTAAGCAACATTCAAAGCGTTCTTTTGCTGAAATGTTGAAGAGTGCTACGCCTCCAGTAAACCTGTACGCTTGTTTGGCAACTGACGAGAGCGAATATGATGACCCCCTCGAAAGTACATCTTCGGCTGTCCCTCTTAGCTCATCATACAGAAAGAGAAGAAATAAATCTTTTCAAAAGCTCCCTAGTAAGGGTTCGAAGATGTCCTCTGATGTGTCTCGAAAAATTACAACAACTGTTAGTGATGGCAAAAAAACCAGAGAAAAAAGCTCCAGGCCTTGGAAAATTAAATTCCGAGCAAGAATTCCCATCACTTCCTGGGACTTCAAAACCCCCGAAAGCCCCTAAAGATCAGTCAGAAAATTTACCAAATACTGGGTTTGTTAAATTCTCTGATATTGTGGACTGGATCATGTCTACTTTCAATATTACTGAACCTCTTAAAAGCCTGTCAATGGCTTTTATTCCTACAGTTAAAACATTCTTGAAGCAGTTGACTGCGAAATGGCCCCTTCTTTCAGCGATTGTATCCTTCGATGGCTAAGTCACCCAAAGAGGTCACGGATACATTCACTGTTATGCAGTGGAATTGTAGAAGTATCATCCCAAAAATAGATCCTTTCAAATTTTTACTATATAATCTGAAATGTGACGCATTTGCACTGTGCGAAAATTGGCTAACTTCTGAAATACCCTTAAACTTTCACGATTTTAACATTATTCGTCTGGATCGAGATAATCCCTATGGAGGAGTACTCTTGGGGATCAAAAAGTGCTATTCTTTCTATCGCATTAACCTCCCCACGATACCAGGTATTGAAGTTGTCGCATGTCAAGTTACAATCAAAGGCAAGGACCTTTGCATTGCTTCCATATATATATATATATATATATATATATATATATATATATATATATATATATATATATATATATATATATATATATATATATATATATATATATATATATATATATATATATATATATATATATATATATATATATATATATATATATATATATATATATATATATATATATATATATATATTCCGCCAAGAGCCTCGGTTGGGCGTATATATATATATATATATTCCGCCAAGAGCGGCTCAGTGACATCATTGAGCTCCTTCCTGCACCGACGTTGGTTTTAGGAGACTTTAACTCTCACGGTACGGGATGGGGTTGTCTTCACGACGATAACAGATCAGCTATGATCCATGATATCTGCGACAACTTCAATATGACAATCTTAAATACGGGAGAAATGAGACGAATTCCTGCACCACCAGCAAGACCAAGTGCGCTGGATTTATCCCTTTGCTCGATATCGCTACGGTTGGTCTGCACGTGGAAGGTGATCCCTGATCCCCACGGTAGCGATCATCTACCTATCGTGATTTCAATCACCTACGGATTAAGACCATCGGAGACAATCAATGTTTCGTATGACCTCACACGAAATATTGATTGGAAAGGCTACACAAATTCGATATCTGAGAAACTAGAAACAACACAAGGACTTCCTCCGGAGGAAGAGTACACGTTTTTGGCTGGCTTAATTCTCGACACCGCGACTCAAGCTCAGACGAAACCTGTACCCGGCGCGAAAACTAACATCCGTCCCCCCAACCCGTGGTGGGACAAAGAATGCTCAGAATTAAACGCGAAGAGGGCTTCATCTTTTATCGAGTTTAGGAAAAACGGAACACCTGATAGTTTTAGAAACTACGCGGCATTAGACGCAAAAATTAAAAACTTGATTAAAGCGAAGAAAAGCGGTTATTGGCGTCGATTCGTAGACGGATTATCGAGAGAAACATCAATGAGCACTCTTTGGAACACAGCCCGACGGATGCGCAACAAAAACCACGAACGAAAGCGAGGAATATTCTAACCGCTGGATATTCGATTTCGCTAAAAAAGTATGTCCTGACTCTGTTCCGGAACAGACGATCATGCGCGTCGCCTCATCTAACAGAAACGAAACACCTTTTTCGATGATCGAGTTCTCCTTTGCGCTTTTATCGTGTAACAATAAAGCTCCGGGGTTAGACAAAATCAAATTCAACTTGTTGAAAAATTTGCCTGACTCTGCCAAAAGGCGCTTATTAAGGATAAGGCTTCTTGAGGATAATATTGTCCCACATGACTGGAGACAAATAAGAGTTATCGCCATTCAAAAACCAGGGAAACCAGCCTCAGATCATAATTCGTATCGGCCGATTGCTATGCTTTCCTGTATCCGGAAATTGTTCGAAAAAATGATTCTGTTTCGGCTAGACAATTGGGTCGAGACTAATGGCTTACTTTCAGATACACAGTTCGGTTTCCCCAGGGCAAAGGAACGAACGATGGTCTTGCGTTGCTTTCAACCGAAATTCAAATATCATTTGCTCGTAAAGAACAAATGGCGTCAGTTTTTTAGATATCAAGGGGGCTTTTGATTCAGTTTCCATAAACATCCTATGTGAGAAGCTGCATCAGCATGGTCTTTCACCAATTTTGAATAACTTTTTGTATAATCTATTGTCCAAGAAATACATGTATTTCGCGCATGGTGAATTGTCGACAATACGATTCAGCTACATGGGTCTTCCTCAGGGCTCATGCTTAAGCCCCCTTTTATACAACTTTTACGTAAACAACATTGATGAATGTATCAACACATCTTGCACGCTAAGACAACTTGCCGACGACAGCGTAGGACCCAAAGCTGCCGATCTCCAAGGACCACTGCAAAATACCCTCGACAACTTGTCGACATGGGCTCTTCAAATGGGTATCGAGTTCTCTACGGAGAAAACTGAGCTGGTTGTATTTTCAAGGAAGCGAGAACCAGCACAATTACAGCTTCAGCTAGGGGGTGAAACCATAGCTCAGGTCTTCACATTTAAATATCTCGGGGTCTGGTTCGACTCCAAAGGCACCTGGGAAAGTCACATTAGGTATCTGAAACAAAAATGCCAGCAGAGAATCAATTTTCTTCGCACAATAACCGGAACTTGGTGGGGTGCCCACCCAGGAGACCTGATCAGGCTTTACCAAACAACGATATTGTCCGTAATGGAATATGGATGCTTCTACTTCCGATCCGCCGCAAACACCCATTTCATTAAACTGGAAAGAATTCAGTATCGTTGTTTGCGTATTGCCTTAGGTTGCATGCAGTCGACTCATACGATGAATCTCGAAGTGCTCGCGGGCGTCTTACCACTGAAAAATCGATTCTGGGATCTCTCATATCGATTGCTAATCCGATGCGATATCTTGAATCCGATGGTGATTGAAAACTTCGAAAGGCTTGTCGAGCTCAATTCTCAGACCCGTTTTATGTCCTTGTATTTTGATTACATGGCTCAGAATATTAATCCTTCTTCGTTTGTTTCCAACCGTGCTCATTTCTTGGATACTTCTGATTCTACTGTGTTTTTCGACACTTCCATAAGGAAGAGATTAGTGGAATTCCGGATCACGTGCGCCCTCAAGTGGCCCCAAATATTTTTTATAATAAATTCAGAACAGTCAACTGTGAAATGGTGTTTTACACTGACGGATCGAACATCAACAGGTCCACAGGCATCGGCATCTTCAATCAAAACATCACCGCTTCTTACAAACTCAGTGATCCGGCTTCAGTTTACGTCGCAGAATTAGCTGCTATTCAGTACACCCTCGAGATCATTGAAACCTTGCCCAAAGACCATTACTTCATTGTCACGGACAGTCTAAGCTCAATAAAAGCACTCCGGGCAATGAAGCCAGGAAAGTATGCCCCATATTTCCTGGGGAAAATACGGGAACACTTGCGAACTTTATCTGAACGATCTTATTTAATATCGTTAGTCTGGGTCCCTTCGCATTGTTCCATTCCGGGAAATGAAAAGGCAGACTCATTGGCTAAAGTGGGCGCATTGGAAGGTGATATTTATGAAAGACCAATCTGCTTCAATGAATTTTTCAGTATCTCTCGTCAGAAAACTCTCGAAAGTTGGCAAACTTCATGGAGCAATGGCGAACTGGGACGATGGCTACATTCCATTATCCCTAGGGTATCGACGAAACCTTGGTTCAGGGGGATGAACGTGAGTCGCGATTTCATTCGTGTTATGTCGCGGCTCATGTCAAATCACTACACTTTCAACGCACATCTCCGGCGTGTTGGGCTCGCGAAGAGCGGTCTCTTCACCTATGGCGACGGTTATCAGGACATCGAGCATGTCGTGAGGTCGTGCGTAGAGTATCGTGACGCCAGGTCGAAGCTACTGGAATCCCTTAGGGCCCGAGGTAGACTGCCTGAGGTTCCGGTTCGGGATGTGTTGTCGAGTCGGGATAGTTTTTATATGCTTCTCATATACCAGTACCTTAAACACATTGACATACAAGTATAATGGGTTATTCCTCGCTCAGAAAGTATAATCTCCACCTACAGGTTCGACACTAACATCCGCCCGATTCTCTCGATCCCCGTCCCTGTCCACCATCTTCATTGGAACTAACAAGATCTTTTTTGTCACTAAATTTTTCGTTCCCCCTTTCCTGTCTCTTCACCATCTCGATGACTACTAATTAGATCTCTGTCGTTTTCAGACATTTTGTTTCAACATCCCCTTTTTTACCACGTTTTCCACAATATTTACTTCTCTTTTATTTTCTTTGGCAATATCATTATCACCGCCCACGGAAGACCGCTCCAGTCGAAAACCAGCATGCGGGCCACCCACCGGGCCCTCGTAGCCTGGGGGTGTTTCCTGCGGACCCACACGGACCAACGCCATCTGGAAGACTCATGCAACACTCAATTCATCGACCACTGCCGATCGCCATTACGATTTACGAGAACCCGAGATGACATAGTCTAATGATCCTATTATAATTTTAAGTTAGTCGTTAATTAAGATTAGAAAATACCCTTGGCATCTTAGAGCTTAAGCAGTGTGCCTTACATTATTGAATAAAAAAAAATGGTGATAGATTTACGGAATACTTTCATTTCTCTTATGTTTAGTTCACGAGCTCTGGCGATGGCACGTTCAAATTCATGTGGTTGTATGTCGCTGTCCTTTGCTGATTCTGAATGGCGATCGTAGTTAATATTGTTGTCCACACTGCTGCTGAATGCTGACCAGTCGACATGATGATACACACCGGACCCAACTTCCACCACAACAGGATAGTGGTCGAAACTGAGGTCTTCAATTATGACAGGACGAGAGATGTTCTCAGCAAGATTGGTGATAAACAGGTCGATAATGGAGCAGGTCCCTGATCTGGCAACATATGTTCAGCTGTCTGTACTCAGGATAGTGCAGTAACCGTTTTGAAGGTCGTCGTTCTGCACTGCACCATTTCGATTATTTCTGGAATTTCCCCAGGCTTGATGTCTGGCATTGATATCACCGGCGATGATGAATTTATTTCGTCCTCTTGTCGGTTTCTGCAGATCATATTTTAGTTGTGATTGAGTTCCTTGGTTCGGTGAGCACTGTCTAGGGTAGTATGCTGCGATGAATTTTATTTTTTCGATCGTCGTATCCAATATAACTCCTAGCGATTCGATGAATTTCGTTCCAAAGCTAGGAAGTACAGCAAACTTCACACCGCTTCTGACTGCAATCGCAACACCACCGGGGCGGGTTCGATCCAGAGGAATGATGACGTAGTTCGGTATTGAGAAAGATATCTTCGGTGACAAATGTGTTTCCGTAATAGCATACACATTGACGCGCTGTATTTTTGCGAAGTCCAATAATTCAATATGCTTTGGACGCACTGAGCAGGCATTCCAATTCATCATTTTTAATGTTTCACTCACCGTATTGGATAATAAACGAACCGAGCACTTGAATCTGCTCCAAATTTCGCCCACGGAGCGCAGAGCTCATGTCGACGAAAGTTTTCATCAACTCCACAGAAATAAATAACGGAGTACAGTTAACAGTAGGGCCATCGTCAGTGGATTTGAAACCAGGTGGTGGGAGGATTGGATCCGGTAGATTATTCAACCTGAAGAAATTCACTGGGTCCAATGGGGGTACAGCTGTTACAGGTGGAAGCTTCTTCTTCGTTGGTAGTCGCTGAGGTGCAGCTTGTTTCCTTATTTTCAGGAACTCGGCACGTTTCGGGCAACTGCGCTCAGAGTGAAAAATTCAGCTTTCGTTTCCTGGAGATGTTTCATTACCAGATCATACTCGTCCTGTGAGTTGCAATTCAGCTTGGTCCCAAAGCTGCATAACTTGAATGTTGGTGCGACATTCAATGAATGTAAAGCCTTGCGCAATGAGTCATAATCCGCATTGGCAACCATCAACGGTGGTATCAATATCCAACGAAGTGTGAGTGTTCATTGTAGCCACTGATTCATGCCTGACAGATGATCCTCTGGAACTTGTAATTTTCTTCCGCTTCACGGACCGTCCCGAACTGTCTCTTTCACAATCGGTCGCCTTAAGCGACATCTTCTCCAATTCACTCGTATGTATCAAAGTTTTAACTGTGCACGCGTTGAAAACAAAACACAGAATATCAGAACTGATAAAAAATTTTTTCTTATATACTGACATGACAAGCACTTCAAAAACTGGATATTTTTAGGGAACATCATACAAGCCAGTTGTTTTCCCATATAAAAACGTGTTTAATCCACCTAGCAGTGAGATGATACCTATTTTTATCAATCCGCATGTGTTTTTTGCATGAATATTCTTCGGTGTTTAAGTTTTCATGACATTATTTTAATGACCGTCGTTTTAAGCGACAATTTGAGATTTTAATCACTCATTACTCTGTAATGTCGCAACTGCAAATCGGATCGAATTTGAATCTAGAAGTGTGATAATCGATTAAACATGCCATGATATGTAAGTTCCACTCTAGAGTTTACGGTAATTTAAGGTACTTCCAGAGCCGGTATTCAGTAACCAGCATAACCTAAACCGATTCGTATGGCCATATGACGAATAAATTACAACAGTTTTGAGTCCAACTTTGAAGCTTTTCGGGATTGTCATCTTCTATATAGGTTTGAATTTTAAAAATTCATCATCATGTAATTCGAGAACCGGATATCATAATTGGATAAAATTAATTAATTTTTGTATATAAGTTTGTTTTAATTAAAATTTTTGTTTCTGAAATTCGATTAGGCTTTTTTTGAGAAAACGATTGAGCTTTGAGAAACGATTTTATACTGGAACCGGAATTCTAAAAGCGGTATGGCCGAAGTCAGATAAATTCATCTGAGTAGCTGTACAGTTCACATTTGTTTCAAAATATTTGAAAATCAGTTAAGACATCTTTGAGAGATCATAGCACGAATTAAATTTTTAGGTGCCTTCTGATCGACAACTGAATACCACTAAAACTGAAAAAAGTTAATTTTTTTATCGACTATCCAAATCTGCTAACCCGATAAACCTGATTAATATATGTGGAATAGACATTTGTATACTATCCCCGAAACCCGGGAGTTGGATCTGACTGAAAAGCAAGATGTTTTATAGAACCTTGAAACTTTTTATTTGAATCTTAGATCGTTTCAGCCATCTACGAGAAAAATGAGTTACACAATTTTGATTTCGTTTCACATATCATCCTGTAGTTCCAGAACCAGAGGTCGGAACCAAACATAATGCAGGAACTTTGTTTGGGAGCATACGACTTTTCGTATGAATCTGAATTTGTAGAAAAGAAATTTTCCGAGAAAATTAAGTGAAATTATTTGTCACACACGCATTTGCTGATCTCGACGAACTGATTCGAATGGTATATGGATGTTATGTTCTTCCAGCATTTATTGCTGTAAGTAGTTTAAAACAAAATAATTTAAAAAAATTCTGCCATCATCTGGTTTATATATGTCATATTCGAACGATTATGTTGCCAAAAACGAGCCGTGCCAAAATCGGTCCGAGGCTAAATGTCATGAAAAAGGATGCTGTACACAATCCTTTTGGTACTTAGAAACAATTGTATGTAACAGTATAAAAAATCGTGTTTTCCGTTGCTCCCAAGCATTTCTTTGTCATACAGCGCTCAAAACTCCTACTGCTGGAATAGGGGGAAAAGTCGCTTACAGAAAAATTTCGATATCTCCGTTAAAAATGGACGGATTTTAACAATCTATGGCTTGTTGGATAGGTATTACCGTGCGGAATCTAAGTCTGAAAACATATTCTGTTTTCAAGGTCAATAGTGACAGATACTGTCAAAAAACTGAAAATTTTGACATAAAACTTTGTATAACTCAAAAAGTAAACATCCGATCTCAAAACCATTCAATAGCGTTTTGGGTGACGGGGAGATCTTTCATTTGCGACTAGTTTGATCAAAATCGGTTCAGTCATCTCTGAGATCTCGACCTCTTAGTTGACAACACACATACAGACACACACACATACACACACACACACACACACACACACACACACACACACACACACACACAGACATTTGCTCAGTTCGTCGAGCTGAATCGATTGGTATATGTCATTCGGCCCTCCGGGCCTCGGAAAAATTTTCTAAAGTTTGAGCGAATTCTATACCTATTTTTTATATATATAAAAATAGGTAAAAAGATGTTGTCTGAATATTATTCAGTTCTTTTATAAAATGGTACATATTTCGAATAAGATAGACGAAGTGTTGCCATCATATCAAATATCTGTTACAAACAATGAAGAAATTGGCAATAGGCGAGAGAATCAATTATAAGAGCAGTTAAGTTATTTGTGGTTATCTCATACTACTGAAACTTTATCATAAACTGTTCACCATATATCCGAAGATATAGAGGAAAAAGTATATTGCTATGTTATTCGCGATTATGTTCTACCCATTCTTGCACAACGAAAATTTTTAGATGGCGCCACATAGTAAAGTTAGTCGTATTCACGGGAAAACACTATACTTGTAGAAGTTAAGATACTCAAGTGCAAGCAATTGTACTCAGTATCTAATAATGATGAAATCAAGTCTTATTGTCACTCAAAGTCGTTTCGAGTAACATTTGCCGGATCTGCGTTACCTAGCAATGTTTACATATTTATTGAAACACGAGTTAAAATTCAATTATTAAAACTTAAATTGGGTGTTCAGGCCGAAGTGGTGACTTTTCATTCCTATAATATACATTCAAGGATGGCTCTTATCGTATCAAAGAACCCTCACTAGCAACTCTTCACACTATTCAATCAGTGCCATCAAAGAGAGACGGATATCATCGCAGCAACAAAAAACCGGCATGGTTAATTTAACATAGAATAGACACCCGTGCGAGAGCGAATTTCTCTCGATGACCTGTCTGAGAATCTAAGGTTAGCTCGCTGCTGTGGGGATTCTCTCTGAGGCAACAAACGATCGCTTATTCTCGTTTCGCGATCCGATTCTGTATGGGCAGTGGATAATTGCGATAAAATAGTTTCATTATTGCCGCTTATTCTAACTATGTGCATATAACTTTTGTATAAGTTGTGTCTATGAAAATGTATGTGATTCTCACACAAGGGTTTCGAAATATTGCAATCTAGTATGAGAATCATGAGGTCGATTCGATTTTCTGCTATAATTGTCAACTTGCTATTCTCTCTTGGTAAATTCCACACAGCACAGATCATTATCAGACTGTAATTTTTTAAAGGGCCGTGAAATACATATGAGTATGAAGTGGAGCGAAGAGATGTAGAAAAATTCTCTCGCGGCTTATGCATTGAGAGCCTCGAGTTCTTGTAGCATCTTCTACCGGATTGAAAATGTTATATACAATATCGATAAATATCGACCAGCTTCTGTCAAATTTTCGGCAATCACCAGCAATGTATACATAATTTGGTTATTATCATTAAGGCATCATTTGCTTACGCAATTCTGTGATTTTTGTGTAGGGAAAATTGTAAACCAACTTGTGTTGTGTAATGAGGAAAAGGAACTTATAAACTAACTTACTAACTAATACAGAGAGAATCGATTCAATTGAAGATTGCATCGATTTTTGTCGGAATTTGCTTATAATATTATGTGACATTACATCTAATGGTTCTATATTTGTGAGTCTGTTTAACTCATTTGTGCTAAACCAGGGAGGACGCTTCAAAATCATTTCAGAATTTTATTCTAAATGCTTTGAAACGTTTTCTTCCTGGTGGAACAACAACTTGACCAAATTGGTACTGCATAAAGAATGGCTGGTCTGAAAATTTGTTTATAAACTATTAATTTGATTTTTATTAGACAGAGCTTAGAATTTCTGTTTATAAGAGGATATAAACATTTAATATAAATATTACAATTTTATAATGTTATTGTTGTTATTATTATTTGGTTTAAGAAATGGTCCAATTTTCCATTTTAACAGATAATCACTGAAAATATTTAAGCTTCTTTGTAGGCGACTGCAGACCACCTTTAGATTTTTACCTGTGGCTAACAGATTTGTGTCGTCACAGAATAGCGATTTCTGACAACCAACGGGTAGATTGGAAGATCACAAGTGGATAAGCAAGAAGATATATTTGTTTTTAACATGTTCGTTACTCTTATAAGTTGATCAGTAGTTCAATGTTCATGACGACTACTCTAGTGAAAAAATTGAATTTTCATTTATATGAGACATTATTCTCAACAAAATAACCAACCCCATGGAGTTGTTCGAGCTGTTGATGTGGAATAAGGCAACCAAAGTTTCTAATGATCGGTATTTTCAATCAAACAACTCAATCAATTGCCATGCTTTTGAATGCGCGATTGCACGAGAGTGTCCTTCGATTGACCTATTACAAGCGGTTTTTTTATATGCGTTTGTCACGCGGCTTTTTTACGAGGATTTCCGAAGCTAAGCGGTTTTTATGTGGATTCCTGAAGTTACGCGTTTTTTTTGCGGTTCCAAGAACTGTACTAAGAATCAACGCACACGCGAACACAGACTCTGTTTGCCTTGATTCGTGTTCGTCTTGTATCCGACGAAATTACATCAATAGTCCAAATATATGTAATTATATCTATGTGCTTTCTAGCGTAACGGATAACGATATTTAAGCATCTCTTCGCCAAGCTTGTATTGAAGATTGGCATGCATGAAGTTATTTTTATAGCGTTAAGTTTTCTATTATTACTACTATTCTGCGATTTCGATAGTTAATCGAGTTCATCTTTTTTAAATTAGAAATTTACCCTGGAATACTTGCAAATTTTCTCAGGTGATATAACAAAGCATTTCATCAAAACTCGCATGACACAATCAAAGCAAACCAATTAAAACTTCAAATCGTTTAATTGTGCTTTGTGTCTTGTTGTCTAGCAGCTACCTTCCTCTGGCATGTTACATGTGATACTGAAGCGTGAGCTATAATTTCGCTTATATTTATAGATTCGAGCGCTTCCTCAATCGACCAATCAGAGTGCTGCTTCTCCGCTGATAGATCGCTTACTCCTTCAAAACCATTGTCTCCGTAAGGGAACTCTAGTAAGCCAGTGGATTTTTAGTTGACACAATAGGACACTGACCGCTATTAATCAAAATTTCAATCATATATAATTAAAAATACATGGGTTGATACATTAAAATCAAAACTTAGAAATATTCCCAATCAAATTGAGAAAAAATATTAATAATTGATACAAAATCGACTAAACTGGAAGTGTTCAGAACCTGAACACATTTTTACGTGTATTTTTTAGAAAGAAATTTATATTCATGGCTTCTGTGCTTCATGAAGACTCTAATACCAGCACACTGTACCATCTGTGTACATATGGAATACAATTGCTTTCACTAGCGTTTTGCGTTCTTTTTGGCTGGCAAGGCGTCCTCTTTGTGAGCGGTGAAATTGTTCGCTCACAATGCAATGGAAACTATATGTTCATTCACCGGAGAATGAATATTCCAAATTCTGATGCACTTACATTTTGTGATCTCGACAAATTGAGTCGAATGATATATGAAACTCGGCCACCGGGCTACCGTTCAGAAATCGGTTTTCACAGTGCATAGCCTTTCTATATGAGAAAGACAAAAATCATAGAAGTTTATGCTGATTTTTGTTATAAATAAAGTGTTTAATTCCCTTTAAGTTACTTTACAGATTAATACTATTCTTGCATAAGTTCCCATGTTTCTGATACCGTTGATAATTTAGAATAAGTAAACTTTGCGTTACATGTGTTGTAATATTTTTTTTGGCATCTGCTGCTGTATACGATAAAGTATGCTTGATGCTGCAATCATGTGTAGTAGTTTCGGGAATTTCATCAGAAATTGATATATTCAATTTTCACTTGAAAATAGTGTAAATAAAAATTCAATTTTTCGTCTGCATGCAGAATTGTCACTTCGTCAAAATTTACGCAGTTTGAATGTGGGGATGATGTAACTTGGTTATTTACTATAAGGCGTTTGTAGACAGCCTTGATTAGGATGACTGTAGGGTTGTTATTATGTCCACCTTTAGTGCGAATTGCAGAGAATCAATCTGATAGGGCAGATTTTGTTTATTATGTTGAAAATATTTAGTAAATAGAAGTGTAGTCATGAAACCTACGCATAGTCCAAAAATAAAAAAAATGCAAAACTAAAGTCTTACCGAACATAATATTTTATTTTAAATTCCAACAGTTCCTTTTATTAGTATACCCTTTTTATAGGTTGCACCCATCTACAACTATTTGTCCTTACGATTCCACGAAACACGAAACGAATGCATGATTTTTCATAGTGATAGAAAGATGCATGTTCAATGGAAGTTCCATTTTACAAGTATACAAGAGTTTTAGACGCGACAGCTCCAATTTCGAAGTGGTTACGCGAAGCTCTGTTAATATGCCAAGTTGTTCTTCGGTTGATCTTATTTAATATTGACAAATAAAAGAGATGTGGCCAATAAATCATGGCAAGATTTTACTGTGTGCAAACTTTATTTAAGGTCGTTGATCCTTTTCCGGTCTACACACAAGAAGAAATGATTCAATTTCGATCCTAGTGTTTCTTTTAAATTTGTCCAGTTGAACAGTGAGACTGATATGTATCAGATTTCATTAAAATTATTTTTCGAGTGAAAGTGTCATTAGCCTTCCTTCTTAAAGTGTTGACTGAAAAAATCGAAGAAACTATATTTTGAAATATTTATGACTAGCTTACACTGCCGCAAATTAAAGTATAAATTGCTGATTGTGTTTCCGACCACGTGTAGAAAGAAAGAAGTTGTTTTCTGTGGTATAACTTCGCGATAAAAAAACAGTACTCTCCTGTATGGTAAATTTTTAAAAGGCCCCATTGTAAAGTTAGACGTATTCACGCCAATAGAATAAGATTTGTTCAGTCGTAAAAAATGTACTAACCGATAACAATCCTTTTTTCGTCTTCTCCACTAAGCTGTTTCGTCTTGCTGTAGGTTCATCTGATTTAGCTTTAAGTACAAAACCGCCTCGAGCGTCATCTATCCTATGACTACGCTTTTCAACTGGATCTGGTATGGGAGTGTGATTGCTGTTCCCCTCATTACTCCTAAGAGATGTCATAGAAGCTCTAATGATTTTCGTTCGGAATCGCGCCGCCATTCCAAATGGTGCTGAAACTCGTACACCATATCCGTGTCGCATACCTCGTAGCCATTGACCTTGGTAGCTTCCTAATAAGTATAACACTTAGTATCTAAAGAACAGTTGGTTAAAAATTTATTACTACCTCCATCTGCGTATGTTTCAGATCCATATCCATCCTGCAAACCGTTTGCCCATGTACCTTCGTACCTAGCAGTAGAAGACACACTTTGTCTCACTCCATATCGACCTTTGAAACCCTGTGTCCACTCTCCTCTGTATATCCATCTACCTCTGCTTTCAACACCAAGACCATGTCTTTTCCCATTCTGCCAGTGACCTTCGTATGATGATCCGCTGTAATGAATAAGAAATATTATTAAAGTGACCGAGTCTTGAAAGTGTGAAAACCTATAACATACTGCTGTTTTTCAATCAAATGGCTTTTGTTGAAAAATACAGCTATCATTTTCTTAGGACTAGCAGAGACGGCGAACCGAGAGGTTTACATTATAATCCAAAAATATGTATTGAATTTTGTTCTGATTTGATTACCGGTTCGAAATTTCAGGGTGATGATTGTAGAGAAATTAAATCGATATACACATATATATTAGAAAATTACCCATCACGCTATACTCGTTCCCCTACCTTTCATTCGAATTTAGCAAAGCAAAGCATTGGTATCATTGGTTAGCACATCCCTGTAGTGGAGTTTTTGTGTCATCTCGAAAACAATTTTTTTTGATAAAATCGACTTTTTGGGACTTAGAAAAAATATTTAAATTTTTCTAAGTCCCAGAAAGTTGATACTTTCCAAAATAAAATTATTTTGAGATGACACTAAATCTCGACGTATCATGCAGTTTTGAGACTTTTGCCATCAACAATTTTTTTCGATTTTGGAAATTTCATGAACTCCCCCCTATGGTGCTTTTCAAGATCGAAAATTTTCAAACCTTTACCGCCGGGCACCCCTTACGCATGTCCGATTTAGCTCAAATTTTGCATGAGAACATTTCTCGAGGTGCTTAAACTTTTGAGCACTAGTGCTTTACGAAATTAGAGATGATCCCAAAATATTGGCACCCTTAAATGTAGAAGAGCGGTAACAATAAACGTGTTTTGGCGGTTACGTCACTTATAGCATCATATCTCCGGAACTAAAAGTCACAGCCAGTTTGTTTTGTCGGTTACGTCACTTATACAATCATATCTCTGGAATCAAAAGTTACTGCCATTTGATCTTTGAACTTGATCAATGGCCCGACAGTAGCTTTCAAACAAGTCTAAGTTTGTCAAAATCGGTTCAGCCATCTCTTAGAAAATTGAGCGCGTTAAAATATCTTCAAAAAGGGCACACACACTCAGACACTTTCCGATCTCGTCGAACGGAAACGAATTGTATATAACACTATGGGTCTACGAGGCTACGTTCAAAAGTCGGTTTTCCCAGCAATTCTAATACTTTTTTTATAGAGAAAAGCAAAACCCTTCTTAGTCCACATAGTGGAATTTTCACAGATCTTGAAAAATCACCATAGGGAGGGAGGGGAATATTGACATGAAATTTCCGAAAGCGAAAAAAACATTTTTGATGCCAAAAGTCTTAGAATTGCATTAAACGTCGAGATTTAGGGTCATCTCGAAAATCTTTTGCCTTTCTCATATAGAAAGGCTATGCAATCACTGTGAAAATCGACTTTTTAACCGAGGCCCGGAGGGCCGAATGTCATATACCATTCGACTCAGCTCGACGAACTGAGCAAATGTCTGTGTGTGTATGTGTCTGTGTGTGTGTGTGTGTATGTAACAAAAATATTCACTCACTTTTCTCAGAGATGGCTAAACCGATTTTCACAAACAAAGATTCAAATGAAAGGTCTCATAGTCCCATTGCCTGCTATTGAATTTCATTCCGATCCGACTTCCGGTTCCGGAGATATAGGATGATATGTACCAAAAAAGTGAAAAAAATATGCACTCACTTTTTTCAGAGATGGCTGAACCGATTTTCACAAACTAAGATTCAAATAAAAGGTATTGTAGTCCCATAGCTTGCTATTGAATTTCATTCGAATGTGACTTCCGGTTCCGGAGTTATATGGTATTATGTGAAATTTTGAGAAAAAGTTTACACTCAATTATCTCTGGAACAACTCAACCGATTTTTGCAAACTAAGATTCAAATGAAAGGTCTTTTAATATCCTAAAAATTTGTGGAACATTTGATCAGGATCCGACTTCCGGTTTCGGAACTAAAGCGTGATAAGTGGAAAATTACCAATTTTATTAGTATTTTTCCACGAACGATGGTTAAAAACAGGTACAAATCCCATAAAACTGTCTGATGAATTCTTCTAGTTTACAGAGCTTGTTAGTTTGTGGCATGAAAACCTTATTCGGCACTACTGGTCCGCTCTTTTCCTGTTCCGAAAGCACCGAAAGTGGAGAAGAAAAACTCCTAAAACTAAATTCACTTCGATGTCTCTGCGATGCTTCAACCGATTTTCACAAATCTTGATTTGAATTAAAGTTCATACTGTCTTTAAAGCTACTGTGAAATTTCATCCGGATCCTACTTCCGGTTCCGCAGTTACAGGGCGATGAGTGTCAAAGTTTTCAAATCGCCATATAGAGTGACAATATGCACAACACCGAAAGAAGAAGAAAACACAAAACGAACAAGGCGTGCTTTGTTCTATTTCGTACACGTTGTGTAGTGATGTCAATAATAATAATAATAATAATAATCATAATAATAATAATAATAATAATAATAATAATAATAATAATAATAATAATAATAATAATAATAATAACAATAATAATAATAATAATAATAATAATAATAATAATAATAATAATAATAATAATAATAAAAATAAAAATAATAATAATAATAAAAAAAAATAATAATAATAATAGTAATAATAATAATAATAAAAATAATAATCCTATGACATGTTTTATGCTGTTTAGCTTGACTTACATATGCAGAAGTACCAGAAACGCAGGTTCGTTTCGTTTGTTAGATTTCGTTTAATTAGTTTAATCGAAATAGAGCATGAGATAGTAAGTATAGGTTTAACTACGTTCGAAACTGTTCCAATATGTAGGTCATATTTGTTAATAGTAAACGAACCAACTTCGGCTATTCCGTTTATCTGAATCCGGTTTCGGAAGAATTGGAAATAGTGATCAAAAACTGCAAAAAGGATCTCACTTACTTTTCTTGGAGATGGCCAATCGATTTTCATAAACTTATAGGTTCAAAAGAAAAGTCTTACAGTTTCATATGGAATTCCTTAATTTGTTGTGGATACTACTTTCGGTTCCGGAACTACAGGATAAACAGGTTTTATAGAGTTTGTGAGATTAGGTTCAAACAAATTATCCTATTTCTATTCAATAAACAGTTGTTTTTGCGAATTTCACGATTATAAAAGGTGATTTTTTTGAGGTTAGGATTTTCATGCATTAGTATTTGCTCAGATTTTTTGAGGTTATGATTTTCATGCATTATTATTTGCTCAGTATGCTTTGACATTTCATCATGAATAGACTTACTAACGAGCAACGCTTGCAAATCATTGAATTTTATTACCAAAATCAGTGTTCGGTTCGAAATGTGTTTCGCGCTTTACGCCCGATTTATGGTCTACATAATCGACCAAGTGAGCAAACAATTAATGCGATTGTGACCAAGTTTCGCACTCAGTTTACTTTATTGGACATTAAACCAACCACACGAATGCGTACAGCATCCCGAAAAATGCACTGTTTGGTGTGGTTTGTACGCTGGTGGAATCATTGGACCGTATTTTTTCAAAGATGCTGTTGGACGCAACGTTACAGTGAATGGCGATCGCTATCGTTCGATGCTAACAAACTTTTTGTTGCCAAAAATGGAAGAACTGAACTTGGTTGACATGTGGTTTCAACAAGATGGCGCTACATGCCACACAGCTCGCGATTCTATGGCCATTTTGAGGGAAAACTTCGGAGAACAATTCATCTCAAGAAATGGACCGGTAAGTTGGCCACCAAGATCATGCGATTTGACGCCTTTAGACTATTTTTTGTGGGGCTACGTCAAGTCTAAAGTCTACAGAAATAAGCCAGTAACTATTCCAGCTTTGGAAGACAACATTTCCGAAGAAATTCGGGCTATTCCGGCCGAAATGCTCGAAAAAGTTGCCCAAAATTGGACTTTCCGAATGGACCACCTAAGACGCAGCCGCGGTCAACATTTAAATGAAATTATCTTCAAAAAGTAAATGTCATGTACCAATCTAACGTTTAAAATAAAGAACCGATGAGATTTTGCAAATTTTATGCGTTTTATTGTTTAAAAAAGTTCTCAAGCTCTTAAAAAATCACCCTGTATTTATGATGTAATGAGTAATATGAGAAAGGCATCATTACACCACTAGGTGGATTAAAATAGGTTTTTGTTAAAAAAAATCGGCTTTGTGAAACTTAAAAACCATATCAAAATTTTTATCAAAATCAAGTCCCCGAAAGTCAATTTCTCAAACAAAAAAATTTATTTTTAGTTAACACTAAATCTCGACGTTTCATGCAATTTCAAGAATTTGGGCACCAAAAATTTTTTTTCGATTTCGGAACTTTAACCGCTGGGCAGCTTACCCATGTCCGATTTAGCTCAAATTTTGCATGAGGACTTTTTTTCGAGATGCTTAAACTTTAGAACCATAGCGCTTTACGAAATAAGAGGTTGGCAGCTTGTTTAAATCTGTTTGGTTTTCTCCGGGAAACTTGCGCGTTTTGTTGGTTACGTCACTTATACAATCATATCTCCGGAACCAAAAGTCACAGCCATTTGATCTTTGAACTTGATCAATGGCCCGAGAAAAGCTTTCAAACGAGCATAAGTTTGTTAAAGTCAGTTCAGCAATCTCTGAGAAAATTGAGCGCGTAAAAAAACAATGCGTTTTGTCGGTTACGTCACTTATACAATCATATCTTCGGAACCAAACAACACAGCCATATGATCTTTGAACTTGATCAATCGCCCGACATTAGATTTCAAACGAGCATAGGGTAGTTGAATTCGGTTCAGCCATCTCTGAGAAAAATGAGCGCGTAATAATACATCGCGTTTTGTCGGTTACGTCACTTATACAATCATATCTCCGGAATCAAAAGTCACAGTCATTTGATCTTTGAACTTGATCAATGTCCTGACAGTAGCTTTCAAACGAGCATAAGTTTGTTAAAATCGGTTCAGCCATCTCTGAGAAAATTGAGCGCGTATAAATATCTTCGAAAAGTACGCACACACATACACACACAGACATTTTCCGATCTCGTCGAATATAACACTGTGGGTCTAATATATTCTAATACCTTTCTATAGAGGAAGACTAAACTACTAGTATGACCTACAGAGTAAAACAGTTCTCAGTTCGGTAAGACCATCTCTGAGAAAACGAAGTGAGCCTAATAGTCTATAGTCACCCTGTTTTTCGTCAATCGGATGTCGGATGCGGATGAAATTCAGGAATTAAATATGGGACCAAAAAACCTTTAATTTGAACCTATTATCATTTGTGGAAATCGGTCAATCCCCCGCTGAGAAAAGTGAGTGAGGTCCATTTTGGAATATGACCACTTTTTCCGATGCTTCCGGAATCGGAAACCGGGAATCAGGATAGCCAGAATCGGTTTGTTTTATTTGTCCACTGATAATTGCTAACAATTGGAAGAGTCACGAGGTCAGTTTAGATATTGTGGAGAATACGACTTACTTTACTATGAGCGCCTTTTCAAAATTAGCCATATGGAAGAATCGGCAGAACTTAATCGTGAACATCTCGACTTGTATTAATGGCAGCAACATAATTCTTTCACTATTTCATCAAAAATATGATCAGGAGCTTAGGATAATATTTTGAACAGTGTGAGATAACCACAAACAACTCAAAAATTAAGTTCCTTCAAACTTTGAAAACAACGCGGAAAACTCTTTACTTTCGCTTAGGTTTTTCATGCAAGGACAACGATTTAGAGTTAGAGTTATCTTCAACTGAACGTTACAAAAGGGGAACCGTGGTCGAAAATCGATCATTTCTTCTTGTGCGTTGGATGAAAGCAAACGTCGGGGCGAGAAGACGCATTCAAACAGGGGCATCGGAGAGCGCGCCTTCTGCGAGGTTAAAAACCTCAAACGCTCAGGTCGTAGCTCTCATTTGCTTCCGGTCGCCAAGGCGAGAAGACGCATTAAACCAGTTTCGCAGCATTTGGCACTGCGAGTGAATATGTCGGTTTGTTCGCAAAGCTAGTTTCAATTCAAGCAAGAACGATTGCATCAGACAACAGAGCTGCTGGCCGTTTGCATTAGATATAAAGAGAACGAAAAACGAAAAGTGGACAACATTATATAAAATCAGCCGTTCTAATGGCTCTAAATGTTATCTAAAGAACTATTAAGATTACTTCTTTGCAAATTGAAGGCAAAAATCATCAGTTCAGTGAAAATCCAAAATAATTTGATTTGCTTCATGCACTTTTCGCTGTGCGAAAATCGTTCGAGAAAAATGTTCCGAGCTGTGCTAAATATTATGGAGAATTCCACAATTTGAAAATTTTCTAAAAGACAGATGTTTACGTATAGTATAAAGAGAGAAGCGAAACTGTTATACAAGTATCAATCTTCTTCGAGAAGTTAGGTTGGATGATTTCTAAATGAGCCGCTTTGCGCAGAAAGTCAAGAACTGTACACGGCAAGGTAGAATAGTCGACCGACTCATTGTATGTATTGGTGATCACATAATCGGTTTCGTTTTAGTAGTTCAGTTCAGTTCAGCCTTCATTACGACAGGTCGGCCACCAAAGCCCAAGTGCAAATTATAGAAAATTGTAGTAGTGTAGTGAAATTAGTAAAAATATAGTTTGATTAAGTAAAAAGCTGAAAGCTGTGGTGCTGCGATCCTCGTCTTTGGTTGGCTATCTGCATGGGAATTACTTACCTGTAGATGCACTTGCCGGTTGATACACTGCTGCAGTTGAGACCTGAAAGGAAAGGTACAAGAAAAGGAGAACTGTCCTCGGACGTTTTTTGAACCGGAATACACCAAGGTAAGGCCAAAACAACAGAAATGAATCCTGTACAGCATCTTGATAGTTTATTTTAATGAAATATGCAAATCCGAGGTAATCGACGTCAAAATTCGTTTAAAATTCTAGTAGCGAAAAGGGGGAAAGTTTCACAATTCACACAATCGATCAACTATCAATTCGAATTTGAAAGTATAAAGAAATCGTGTCAGTTTTATTCACGACATCCAGTTATGTCTCTTACATTACACAGCCGTACTTTTTTTACGTTTTCTGTTTTGCCACCCTAAGTAAGGGCATCAAATTTTTAACACTCTTTACGCTATAATACCGGAAGCTGAAGTCGCATCCGAATGAAACTTTAAGGTGAAATGTAGCGTCATAAAATGCGCGCAAAATTTTATCCGCTTCAGTTGAACGAACCGTCGCACAAAGCATACCAAGAAAAACGGACACAGAAACAAGAACTTTTTTCAATGATTGAGCGCAGTGGGTTTACCTCTCGTTATATAGACTTGTAAAAAAATTTCTCAAAAGGAATGTATTCCAAGACTTCCAAACCCAGACATTTTCCTGGTGTGGATTTAGTATTTTCCCAATACGGCTCCGCCACTCCTTGGCTGCGAAGTCTGTTGAAACAAATGGTCATATTCAACAATAAATGTAATACCAAGACTTTGCTTTGCTTGACGACGTTTGTTCGAGTTGTTTATTATTATTGTTTGTATCACAGGTTAATGAACGATAATACTTGGCTTGTATTCATTTCATTCAGTAGCTTGTCAATGTTGAAGTTTTAGTTTTGCTAAAAAAAATTGCTACAATCTAAAATAATACCTGTTTTACGATATTACACAGCCAAGCATTATTGCTTCAGCAACATCAATGCATTGAACACAACAGAGTTGGACATTATTAGCATTATAAATTACAGCTACTTAGAAAATAAACGATTTCTTACAATACTCATTTTATTGTATTCAACTCGTTTTTACTTCAACACAAAACCCAATACTGCATAAATTCGCGTCATTATTTGATATGTAATTTTTGCTCACGATATAATGCCACCGTGCCCACCGTGCATTTCTCACACCACCTCAATACGAAACAGCAGCGCGCAAGCAATAAAAAAAATGCGGAAAAGTTTATGTAAACTTTTTCAAATTTCGGATGTTTTAGCTGAAATTTTATAATTTTGAGTTGCATTTTCAGAGTCTTTGTGAAATTCTGCTACAAACACTACTTTTCAGTTCTAAAATCATCCCCGTGGAACGGAACAGTTACCGTTTATACATTTCAAAAACCAATTACGGCTCGGCAAAGCAAAATTTCAAAATTCTAAGAATGCTTAGTTATGATGAATTCGATTTCGAAAACTTAAGTGTTTTTGGTTTTTCGAAAATCGGTCTAGTTTTTGAATAATTGATCAAAAACGCGATTTTCGCATTCCGCTACATTTCACGTTAAAGATTTGTATAGGACTATGAGACCTATTTTGAATTTGAATTGAATTGTATTTTTCACACTTATCACCCTGCAATTCCGGAACCAGAAGTAGGATCAAAATGAAATTCAGGAACTTTGTATAAGACACTTATATTATTTATTTGAATCTTAGTTTGTAAGAATCGGTTCAGCCATTTCTAAGAAAAGTAAGTGCACTTATTTTCATATTTTTACCTTTTTTTATAAATATTAAAAATAGGTATAGAATTCGCTCAAACTTTAGAAATAATTTTCGAGGCTCGGAGGGCCGAACGACATATACCAATCGATTCAGCTCGACGAACTGAGCAAATGTCCGTGTGTGTGTGTGTGTGTGTGTGTGTGTGTGTGTGTGTGTGTGTGTGTGTGTGTGTTTGTGTATGTGTGTGTGTGTCTGTATGTGTGTTGTCAACTAAGAGGTCGAGATCTCAGAGATGGCTGGACCGATTTTGATCAAACTAGTCGCAAATGAAAGGTCTCCCCGTCACCCAAAACGCTATTGAATGGTTTTGAGATCGGATGTTTACTTTTTGAGTTCGTATAAAGTTTTATGTCAAAATTCTCAGTTTTTTGACTGTATCTGTCACAATATGTTTTCAGACTTAGATTCGGCACGGTAATAGCTATCCAACAAGCCATAGATTGTTAAAATCCGTCCATTTTTACGGAGATATCGAAATTTTTGTGTGAACGACTTTTCACCCTATTCCAGCAGTAGGAGTTTTGAGCGCTGTATGACAAAGAAATGCTTGGGAGCAACGGAAAACATGATTTTTTATACTGTTACATACAATTGTTTCTAAGTACCAAAAAGACTGTGTACAGCATCCTTTTTCATGACATTTAACCTCGGACCGATTTTAGCACGGCTCGTTTTTGGCAACATAATCGTTCGAATATGACAAATGTCATATTCGAACCAGATGATGGCAGATTTTTTTTTAATTATATTGTTTTAAACTACTTACAGCAATAAATGCTGGAAGAACATAACATCCATATACCATTCGAATCCGTTCGTCGAGATCAGCAAATGCGTGTGTGACAAATAATTTCACTCAATTTTCTCGGAAAAATTCTTTTCTACAAATTCAGATTCATACGAAAAGTCGTATGCTCCCAAACAAAGTTCCTGAATTATGTTTAGTTCCGATCTCTGGTTCCGGAACTACAGGATGATATGTGAAACGAAATCAAAATTGTGTAACTAATTTTTCTCGTAGACTGCTGAATCGATCTAATATTCAAATGAAATCTAAGAACCATCTAAGATTCAAATGAAAAGTTTCAAGATTCTATAAAACATCTTGCTCTTCAGTCAGATCGAACTTCCGGTTTCGGGGATACAGGGTGATTGGTATAAAAATGTCCATTCCACATAAATTAATTAGGTTTATCGGGTTAGCAGATTTGGATAGTCGATAAAAAATCAGTTTTAGTGGTATTCAGTTGTCGATTCAGAAGGCAACTGAAAAAAAAATTCGTGCTATGATTTCTCAAAGATGTCTTCACTGATTTTCAAATATTTTAAAACAAATGTAAACTATACAGCTACTCAGGTGAATTTATCTGACTTCGGCCATACCGATTTTAGAATTCCGGTTCCAGTAAAAAATCATTTCGCAAAGCTCAATCGGTAGTCGGTGTTGAACAGTCGAAAATTTTTTCTGGCTACCTAGAGTTTCATTGATTCAGGGCTTCAGTCTTTTTCAAGGCTACCTGAATCACTAACAGTCTTTTTAAAGACTAACAATTAGTCAGCCAAGGCTATACAAAGAGTGATATTAGAGTGACTAAGTGATACAAAGAGTGATATTAGAGTGACTAAGTGATACAAAGAGTGATATTAGAGTGACTAAGAAATTAATCAGCCTTTTTAAAGGCTAGCTATTCAAAGAACTATTATTCAAAATTCAAAATTGCATTCATTTCAAAAATGCCTGCGTCCAATAGGAAAGGCAACAAGCCTAAGGCTAAAAATAATTCAATACGGAATAAATCACAATCCGTTATTCAACATTTTTCTAATAACATTCACGATCTTATAGAATCTGAATGTAAAAATAAAAGACAACGGACGGATTTCCCCTCCGTTGATCCTATGCCGTCTAACAATATTTACGAGATTCTTCCTGAATCCGATTGTAGCGACATAGAAGAAAATTCTTCAAAAATTCCCAAAATGGACGCTTGTCGTCCTGGGAAGAAACAACAATCTATGCCTCCAGTGACGGTGATGATCTCCGACTTCAAAGCATTCCGTACTGAGTTTTCTACTTTTCTCCCGGAAGTAAAAGTCTCATTTCAAATCGGACGAAGAGGAGAATGTCGAGTCTTGGTTGATGGATCGGAAGATTACGAACGTCTTATTCGATATTTGTCCGAGAAACTTCATAAATTTTATTCATATGATATAAAATCAGACAGACCCTTCAAGGCTGTCTTGAAAGGCTTATCAAATGATCAAAGTATTGATGAAATTAAAAATGAAATAAAAGAATTGCTTGGTTTTGCCCCTTCCCAAGTAATACTTATGAAAAAAAGAGCGAATGGTACTTCTAAACCACGCTCTGGAATTTCCCATGAACTTTACCAAATACACTTCAATCGAAGTTATGTAAACAATTTGAAAACTTTAGAAAAAGTACGTTTCATTTCCCACATTAAAATTCATTGGGAACATTATAAACGGCATAATCGTATTGCAAACTTAACGCAATGTCGTCGTTGCCAAGGCTTCGGTCATGGAACCAAAAATTGTCATATGGATATACGGTGTTTGAATTGTGGTAAATCGCATTCGAAAGACGTTTGTCCAATGAATGAAACCACTGATAAATTTTCATGTTCAAATTGCAATGGAAATCATAAATCCAATTATTTGAAATGTCCTGTCAGGGAAAAAATTTTAAACGCTCGTTCGCTTAGACAACAAGTCAAATCAACGACCTTAAATTTACAGAACATACCTGAAAATAAAAAAAACCGTTACAAATGCCACGCCTAATTCTTCTAAGGCACTTATTTCTTCGAATTCAAAACAAAAAACAGGTACGCCTGCCAATTCGTCTTCTAACGAAAACAATTTATTGACAGGTAGATCGACCTCATCATCATCTTCTTCTAATGTCAGTTATGCTGGTATATTAGGTAGAAATCTAACACCTATTTCTTCTAATGTAAATAATCAAAACACAGGACCGCCTTGCAGTCCATCTTCTAACGAAAACAATTTATTAATAGGTAGACCGACCAAATCATCTTCTTCTAATGGCAGTCTACCTACAAATATTCCTTCAATGCCATTCGCTTCTTTAAATGAAGTCGATTTAGGCGATATAACTGAAAATAAAATGATCTACCTACAAGATCAACTTTTTCAAATGATCATCCAAATGAATTCGACTTCATCACTTTTTGAAGCATTTCAAATCGGATGGAAATTTGCAAATAATATTATAATGAATTTAAAATTTAACAGTGATGTTAAATAATTATTTGAATATTTTAAATTGGAATGCTCGATCTTTGAAATCGAGTGAAGATGAATTTTATAATTTTCTCAAAGTTCACAAAATTCATATTGCCATTGTGACAGAAACTTTTCTTAAACCAAATGTCAAATTGAAAAGTAATCCACATTATGTAGTTCATCGATTTGACAGGTTTACTGGAATGGGTGGTGGACTTGCCATTTTTGTTCAACGGCAAATTAAACATCGAATTTTACCTTCTTTCAATACTAAAGTTATTGAAAGCTTGGGAATCGAAGTTGAAACCATTCATGGAATTTATTTCATCGCTGGAGCATATTTGCCATTCCAATGCACCGGCGAACAATTAAATTTCTTTAAAGGCGATTTGCAAAAACTCACAAGATATCGATCGAAATTTTTCGTAATAGGGGACTTAAATGATAAGCATGTCCAGTGGAATTGTAGGCAAAATAACAGTAATGGTAAAATACTTCATAATCAACTCTCAGCTGGTTACTTCACAGTTCTTCATCCCAGTAATCCTACTTGTTTCTCTTCTGTGAAAAACCCGTCTACAATTGATCTGGTTCTAACGGATCAAAGTCACATTTTTAGTGAACCGATTACACATGCTGACTTTGACTCAGATCATCTTCCTGTAACATTCAAACTTTCCAACGAAGCTATAATTAATCCAATTAGTTCAATATTCAACTATCATAGAGCTAATTGGTTGGATTACAGATCTCACATTGAAAATCATGTGGATCATGAAACTATTTTAGAAAATTCTGCGGATATCGACACAGCAATTGATAATTTGAATCATTACATTATCGAAGCTAGAAACCTTTCAGTTCCCAAAGCTCCAACTAAATTAAATTCTCCTATCATCGATGACAATCTTCAACTGCTCATTCGGTTGAAGAATGTTCGTCGACGACAATATCAACGTTCTCGTGATCCTGCTATGAAAAACATAGTTAAGGATTTACAAAAAGAAATTAAACATAGATTTACTCTTTTGCGAAATGAAAATTTCGCTAATGAAGTTGAACAAATTAAACCATATTCTAAACCTTTCTGGAAACTTTCTAAGGTTCTTAAGAAACCTCAGAAACCAATTCCTGCTCTCAAGGAAGGAAATCAAATACTTCTTACAAATGGCGAAAAAGCTCAAAAACTTGCTCAGCAGTTTGAGAGTGTACACAATTTTAATTTGAACGTTGTGAGTCCTATTGAAAATGAAGTCTCACTGAAATATGAGCATATTTCAACCCAAGTGTTATCACACGATGACATTATTGAGACGAATTTTGACGAAATTGAATCAATTATTAGGAAACTCAAAAACATGAAGGCTCCTGGTAATGATGGAATTTTTAATATTCTTATTAAAAATCTTCCCGATGTTGCCTTGAGACTCCTGGTTAAAATTTTCAACAAGTGTTTTTCATTAGCTTACTTCCCAAAAAGATGGAAAAACGCCAAAGTAATTCCTATCCTGAAACCTGATAAAAATCCAGCAGAAACATCAAGTTATCGACCAATTAGCTTACTTTCTTCTATCAGCAAACTTTTTGAAAAAATTATCTTGTTGAGAATGATGACTCATATAAATGAGAATTCAATTTTTTTACCAGAGCAGTTTGGATTTCGTCATGAACATTCAACTACTCATCAACTTGTCAGAGTAACGAACATGATAAAATCAAATAAATCTTCTGGGTTATCCACTGGAGTTGCTCCTCTAGACATAGAAAAAGCATTCGACAGTGTTTGGCACAAAGGTTTAATAGCAAAAATGTCTGATTTCCAGTTTCCTATTTATTTGATCAAAATGATTCAAAATTATTTAACTGATCGTACTCTTCAGGTTAGCTATCAGAATTGTAAATCTGAATTGCTACCCGTACGAGCCGGTGTTCCGCAGGGTTCGAGCGTAGCTCCAATCTTGTATAATATTTTCACTTCTGATCTTCCAAATCTACCCGGTGGTTGTCAGAAATCGTTATTCTGTGACGACACAAGTCTGTTAGCCACAGGTAGAAATCTAAGAGTGATCTGCAGTCGCCTACAAAGAAGTTTAAATAATTAAACCAAATGCAGCAAAAACGCAATTAATTATCTTTCCTCATAAGCCAAGAGCTTCTTTTCTTAAACCAAACAATAATCACATTCTCAAATTGAATGGCTTGGAATTGACATGGTCTGATCAAGCTAAATACTTAGGTTTAACGTATGACAAAAAACTAACTTTCAAGGATCACATTGAAGGAATCCAGGCAAAGTGTAATAAATATATTAAATGTTTATATCCTCTTATATACAGAAATTCTAAGCTCTGTCTAAAAAACAAGTTGTTAATTTATAAACAAATTTTCAGACCAGCCATGCTTTATGCAGTACCAATTTGGTCAAGTTGTTGTTCCACCAGGAAGAAAACGCTTCAAAGGATTCAGAATAAAATCCTGAAAATGATTTTGAAGCGTCCTCCCTGGTTTAGTACAAATGAGTTACACAGACTCACAAATATAGAACCATTAGATGTAATGTCACATAATATTATAAGCAAATTCCGACAAAAATCGATGCAATCTTCAATTGAATCGATTCGCTCTCTGTATTAGTTAGTAAGTTAGTATATAAGTTCCTTTTCCCCAATACACAATACAAGTAGGTTTAGAATTTTCCCTACACAAAAATCTCAGAATTGCGGAAGCAAATAATGTCCTCATGGTAATAAACAAATCATATATATAATAGGGATGAAAAGTCACCACTTGTGACTGAACACCCAATTTAAATCTTAATAATTTAATTTTAACTCATATGCCAATAAATAGTTATTTAAAAAAATAAATAAAAAAAAAAGCTCCTAATCAAATTTCAGAAACAAAAATTCAAATTAAAATTAACTTATATACAAAATTAATTATTTTATACATACATACAAAAATTAATTAATTTTATCCAATTATGACTTCCGGTTCTCGAATGACATGATGATGAATTTTTAAAATTCAAACCGATATAGAAGATGACAATCCCGAAAAGCGTCAAAGTTGGACTCAAAACTGTTGTAATTTATTCGTCATATGGCCATACGAATCGGTTTGGGTTATGCTGGTTCCTGAATACCGGCTCTGGAAGTACCTTAAATTACCGTAAACTCTAAAGTGGAACTTACATATCATGGCATGTTCAATCGATTATCACCCTTTTAGATTCAAATTTGATCCGATTTGCAGTTTCGACATTACAGAGTAATGAGTGATTTAAATCTCAAATTGACACTTAAAACGACGGTGTTTAAAATAATGTCATAAAAACTTAAACACCGAAGAATATTCATGCAAAAAAAAACACATGCGGATTGATAAAAAAAAAGGTATCATCTCACTGCTAGGTGGATTAACACGAAACCAGAAGTCCGACTCGAATAAAGTGCACGAACTTTGTATGGGGTAACAAGACCTTTTATTTAAAATGGTGAAATGTGAAAACCATGCCTGAGAAAAGTGAGTGCAAACAAATGTTACATACATACATAGCTACATACACGTACATACATTTTGCGTACTCTAGGAACTAAGTCGAATGGTATATGACACTCGGGCCCTCGGGCCTCGCCTCAAAAGTTGGTTTTCACAGTGATTACATAACCTTTCTATATGCGAAAGATTGAATTTATTGATTGGGTTTCAAGATCAATGAGCTACCACTAAACATCTGTCAACAATGTGTGCGTAAATAAATTCATGCGCTTATTTTCCTGATTTTAATCAATAAAACTTCCATACGGTTGAAAAATAAAAAAAACCAGTTCACTCAGTCGGTGTTGATCAGTCGTTCGCACCGCACGCGAATAGCTCTTGGCTCCTGGATATTTTTTCTGGCTACCTAGAGTTTCATTGATTCAAAGCTTAAGTCTTTTTCGGAGCTACCTAAATCACTAATAGTCTATTTGAAGATTGATTGACTTCCGTTGATTGTATGCCGTCTAACAATATTTACGAGATTCATCCTGAGTCCGATTGTGGCGACATAGAAGGAAATTCTTCTAAAATTCCCACAATGGACACTTGACGTTCTGGGAAGAAACAACAATCTATGCCTCCAGTGACGGTGATGATTTCCAACTTCAAAGCATTCCGTACTAAGCTTTGTACTTTTCTCTTGGAAGTAAGTCTCATTTCAAATCAGACGAAGATGAGAATGTCGAGTCTTGGTTGATGGATTGGAAGATAACGAACGTCTTATTCGATATTTGTCCGAGAAACTTCATAAATTTTATTCATATGATATAAAATCAGAAGGACCCTTCAAGGCTGTCTTGAAAGGTTTATCAAATGATCAAAGTACTGATGATCTCTCGATCCCCGTCCCTGTCCACCATCTTCATTGGAATTAACAAGATCTTTTTTTTTTGTCACTAACTTTTTCGTTCCCCTTTCCCTGTTTTTTCACCATCTCGATGGCAACTAATTAGATCTCTGTCGTTTTCAAACATTTTGTTCCCACACCCCTTTTTTACCCCGTTTCCCACAATATTTACTTCTTTTTTTTTCATTCTCTTCCGTAACATCACCATCACCGGAAGACCGCTCCAGTCAATGACCAGCATGCGGGCCACCCGCCGGGCCTTCGTAGCCTGGGGGTGTTTCCCGCGGACCCACACGGACCGAAGGATGCGGCCAACATGGATATTCGCCATTTGGAAGACCCTCACCCAATATTCAATTCACCTCGCCTGCTGAAAGCTGAATTGTCGAGAATCCGCTACCCCGATACTACATTACATAATGATACTATTCTAGTTTTAAGTTAGTCGTAATTAAGATTAGTAAATACCCTTGGCATCTTAGAGCTTAAGCAGTGTGCCTTAATATTATAATATATTATTGAATAAAAAAAAAAGTACTGATGATATTAAAAATGAACTGAAAGAATTCCTTGATTCTGCCCCTTCCCAAGTAATACTTATGAAAAAAGAGCGAATGGTACTTCTAAACCATGCTCTGGAATTTTCCATGAACTTTACCTAATACACTTCAATCGAAGTGATGTAAACAATTTGAAAAATTTTGAAAAAGTACGTTTCATCATACATTTCATACTTTTATTAAATAACTTCGGACACTAATTTTGACACCAATTGATTCAGATTGATAGGAGTAGGGGCTGCGGTCTACTAGAAGATTGATAGTACCTATTAGCTTTCTCCAGACAGAACCAGCCTAGATGCCGTGTGGAATCCGGCGGAAAAAAAGCCAAGAATAGATCCACTGGGTTCCTGCTTCCATGTCGTACAAGGCGACAATTGCAGGAATTTTTTTTCTTTTTTCAAATTGGATGTTAAAAGTCAATTATTCCTTTAATATTAAAAGGTTAATAACAAATCCTTTAATATTACAAGGTTAATAACAGAGATAACATACATAGGTATATTGAATAAGTAGTAAAAAATACTTATAAATTAATATTTTTTTCTCGGTAGCCTGTTGCCCAACCTATTATTAAATTTAATAAATAATAAAAAACAATCAAGACGCGCGTGAAATCTGTAGACCTTTGTTTGGTGATTTAATATGATTTGATTTATTTTTTAGAATATGTCACTACAGTGAATCGACTACTCGGGAAGTCAGTGAGTTTATTGGTGCACTCGAGCATCTTGAAACCGTAACATACTGAGTCGCGCGCGAATACTACAATTACTGAAATTTTTACTTACAAATATCCTTCTCCCGTGACACTTGTGGAGTGTGCAGTAGTATATACGGCCTCTAGTAACAACAAGTGTTGGACTAACATACCTTCCTATCCCTAAGCGAACCTACAACCGGACCTGGTCGGCGTCGGTACTGATCAATAAACTTCGGTTTACCAGAAGCTGCACATTGAAGGTTTTCTCCCATTCCCAGGTCTGATCTCCCAAAATTACTCTGTACAATATCAGCTGATCCCGATCAGTAATGGAGTAGCAACGACGAGTGGCCGCTCAAGCTCAAGCTCAATTAATTCAGATTGATTCAAGTAGTTCACAAAAGCATGCTTCAGTGTATATGTCACACAGTCGGCATCATTTTTCCAACCTAGTGCTTGACATTTGCGTTGCCTATTTGTATTATAAGAGTGATGCTAATCTAAAAAAACCCTTCTTAATCCACCTAGTGGTGTGATAATGCCTTTCTCTTCTTTCATAACAGTCTCATGAAAATATGTTTCATACTTTTATTAAATAATTTTTGATACTAATTTTGACACCAATTGATTCAAAAAAATTTTTTTTGAGATGACACTAAATTTCGATGTTTTATGCAGTTTTAAGAGTTTTGACATCAAAAAATATGTTCGATTTTGGAAATTTCATGTACTCCCCCCTATGGTGCTTTTTCAAGACCTTTACCACCGGGCAGCACCCCTTAAGCATGTCCGATTTAGGTCAAATTTAGCATGAAGGCTTTTTTCGAGGTGCTTAAACTATTGAGCACTAGAACTTAACGAAAATAGAGGTGATCCCAAAATTTTGGCATATATATATATATATATATATATATATATATATATATATATATATATATATATATATATATATATATATATATATATATATATATATATATATATAGATATATATATATATATATATATATATATATATATATATATATATATATATATATATATATATATATATATATATATATATATATATATATATATATATATATATATATATATATACATATATATATATATATATATATATATATATATATATATATATATATATATATATATATATATATATATATATATATATATATATATATATATATATATATATATAAGAGCGGTAAAAATCAACGTGTTTTGTCGATTACGTCACTTATACAATCATATATCTGGAACCAAAAGTCACAACCATTTGATCTTCGAACTTGATCAATGGCACGACAGTAGCTTTCAAACGAGCCCAAGTTCGTTGAAATCGGATCAGCCATCTCTGAGAAAATTGAGCGCGTTCAAATACAACGCTTTTTGTCGGTTACGTCACTTATACAATCATATCTCCGGAACCAAAAGTCACAGCCATTTTATCTTCGCACTAGATCAATGATCCGATAGTAGCTTTCAAACGAGCCCAAGTTTGTTCAAATCGGTTCAGCCATCTCTGAGAAAATTGAGCGCGTTCAAATACAACGCTTTTTGTCGGTTACGTCACTTATACAATCATATCTCCGGAACCAAAGTCACAGCCATTTGATCTTCGAACTTGATCAATGGCCCGCCAGTAGCTTTCAAACGAGCCCAAGTTTGTTCAAATCGGTTCAGCCATCTCTGAGAAAATTGAGCGCGTTCAAATACAACGCTTTTTGTCGGTTACGTCACTTATACAATCATATCTCCGGAACCAAAACTCTCAGCCATTTTATCTTCGAACTTGATCAATGGCCCGACAGTAGCTTTCAAACGAGCCCAAGTTTGTTAAAATCGGATCAGCCATCTCTGAGAAAATTGAGCGCCTTCAAATATCTTCGAAAAGTGCACACACATACACACACACACATACATACACACACACACAGAGACATATTCCGATCTCGACGAACTGAGTCGAATGGTATATAACACTATGGGTCTCCGAGGCTCCGTTCGAAAGTCGGTTTTTCCAGCAATTCTAATACCTTTCTATAGAGAAAGGCAAAAACCCTTCTTAGTCCACTTAGTGGAATTTTCATATATCTTTAAAAATCACCATAGGGGGGAGTACATGAAATTTTCGAAATCGAAAAAAAAATTTTGATGCCAAAAGGCTAAGAATTGCATGAAACGTAGAGATTTAGTGTCATCTCGAAAAAATTTTTTTTTGAAAAAATCGACTTTTTGGGACTTATATAAGTCCCAAAAAAATATAAATAATATATAAAAAATATAAAAAGTCCCAGAAAGTTGATTTTTTCAAAAAAATTTTTTTTTGAGATGACACTAAATTTCGATGTTTTATGCAGTTTTAAGAGTTTTGGCATCAAAAAATATGTTCGATTTTGGAAATTTCATGTACTCCCCCCTATGGTGCTTTTTCAAGATCGAAAATTTTCAAACCTTTACCACCGGGCAGCACCCCTTACGCATGTCCGATTTAGCTCAAATTTTGCATGAAGGCATTTTTCGAGGTGCTTAAACTTTTGAGCACTAGAACTTTACGAAAATAGAGTTGATCCCAAAATTTTGGCACCCTTATATATATAAGAGCGGTAAAAATCAACGTGTTTTGTCGGTTACGTCACTTATACCATCATATATCTGGAACCAAAAGTCACAACCATTTGATCTTCGAAACTGATCAACGGCCCGACAGTAGCTTTCAAACGAGCCCAAGTTTGTTAAAATCGAATCAGCCATCTCTGAGAAAACTGAGCGCGTTCAAATACAACGCTTTTTGTCGTTTACGTCACTTATACAATCATATCTTCGGAACCAAAACTCAAAGCCATTTGATCTTCGAACTTGATCAATGGTCCAACAGTAGCTTTCAAACAAGCCCGAGTTTGTTAAAATCGGTTCAGCCATCTCTGAGAAATTTAAGCGCGTTCAAATACAACGCTTTTTGTCGGTTACGTCACTTATACAATCATATCTCCGGAACCAAAAGTCACAGCCATTTGATCTTCGAACTTGATCAATGGCCCGACAGTAGCTTTAAAACGAGCCCAAGTTTGTTCAAATCGGTTCAGCCATCTCTGAGAAAATAGTGCGCGTTCAAATATCTTCTAAAAGTGCACACACACACATACACACACACACACACATACACACAGACATTTTTCGATCTCGTCGAACTGAGTCGAATGGTATATAACACTATGGGTCTCCGAGGCTCCGTTCGAAAGTCGGTTTTTCCAGCAATTCTAATACCTTTCTATAGAGAAAGGCAAAAACCCTTCTTAGTCCACTTAGTGGAATTTTCATATATCTTTAAAAATCACCATAGGGGGGAGTACATGAAATTTTCGAAATCGAAAAAAAAATTTTGATGCCAAAAGGCTTAGAATTGCATGAAACGTCGAGATTTAGTGTCATCTCGAAAAAATTTTTTTTTGAAAATATCGACTTTTTGGGACTTAGAAAAAATATGAAAATTTTTCTAAGTCCCAGAAAGTTGATTTTTTCAAAAAAAATTTTTTTTGAGATGACACTAAATTTCGATGTTTTATGGCATCAAAAAAAATTTTCGATTTGGAAATTTCATGTACTCCCCCCTATGGTGCTTTTTCAAGATCGAAAATTGTCAAACCTTTACCACCGGGCAGCACCCCTTAAGCATGTCCGATTTAGGTCAAATTTTGCATGAAGGCTTTTTTCGAGGTGCTTAAACTTTTGAGCACTAGAACTTTACGAAAATAGAGTTGATCCCAAAATTTTGGCACCCTTATATACAAAAGAGCGGTAAAAATCGAAGTGTTTTGTCGGTTACGTAACTTATACCATCATATATCTGGAACGAAAAGTCACAACCATTTGATCTTCGAACTTGATCAACGGCCCGACAGTAGCTTTCAAACGAGCCCAAGTTTGTTCAAATCGGATCAGCCATCTCTGAGAAAATTGAGCGCGTTCAAATACAACGCTTTTTGTCGGTTACGTCACTTATACAATCATATCTCCGGAACCAAAAGTCACAGCCATTTGATCTTCGAACTTGATCAATGGCGCGCCAGTAGCTTTCAAACGAGCCCAAGTTTGTTCAAATCGGTTCAGCCATCTCTGAGAAAATTGAGCGCGTTCAAATACAACGCTTTTTGTCGGTTACGTCACTTATACAATCATAGCTCCGGAACCAAAAATCACAGCCATTTGATCTTCGAACTAGATCAATGGCCCGACAGTAGCTTTAAAACGAGCCCAAGTTTGTTAAAATCGGTTCAGCCATCTCTGAGAAAATAGAGCGCGTTCAAATATCTTCTAAAAGTGCACACACCCACATACACACACACACACACACACACATACACACAGACATTTTCCGATCTCATCGAACTGAGTCGAATGGTATATAACACTATGGATCTCCGAGGCTCCGTTCGAAAGTCGGTTTTTCCAGCAATTCTAATACCTTTCTATAGAGAAAGGCAAAAACCTTCTTAGTCCATTTAGTAAGCAAAGCAAAGTCCTGGTTTTACATTCCTTTTGTGGAATTTGGCTTTTCTCTTTCAACAGACTTCGCAGTCGATTCTTAGTGTACATAATCATTGCATGGCTAGTACTATGGATCCTACTGACACTAAGAATCCTTCCAGGTCGGGGCTCGAACATACGACAACTGGCTTGTACGACCAGCACCTTACGCATTGAACCGCCAACCCGGGACAACATTGTGGAATTTTCATATATCTTGAAAAATTACCATGGGATGGGAGGGGGAGGGGGTGGGGGTGCTGTTATCTCCCCCCTATGGTGCTTTTTCTAGATCGAAATTTTCGAACTTTAACCGCTGGGTTGCACCACTTACCCATGTCCGATTTAGCTCAAATTTTGCATGAGGGCTTTTTTCGAGGTGCCTAAACTTCTTAACAATCAGTGCTGAGAATTTGGAGGTGATCCCAGAATATTGGCACCCTTATATACATTAGAGCGGTAAAAAGCAACGTGTATTGTCGGTTACTTCACTTATACCATTATATCTCCGGAACCAAAAGTCACAGCCATTTGATCTTTGAACTTGAACAATGGCCCGACAGTAGCTTTTAAACGAGCATAGGTTTGTTAAAATCGGTTCAGCCATCTCTGAGAAAATTGAGCGCGTAAAAATACAACGCGTTTTATCGGTTACGTCACTTATACAATCATATCTCCGGAATCAAAACTCACAGCCATTTGATCTTTGAACTTGATCAATGGCCCGACAAAAGCTTCCAAACGATCACAAGTTTGTTAAAATCGGTTCAGCCATCTCTGAGAAAATTGAGCGCGTAAAAATGTCTTCGAATAGTGCACATACACATACACATACAGACATTTTCCGATCTCGTCCAACTGAGTCGAATGGTATATAACATTATAGGTCTCCGAAGCTCTGTTCGAAAGTCGGTTTTTCCAGCAATTCTATTCCCTTTCTATAGAGAAAGACAAAAACAGGAACGCCTTCCAGTTCGTCTTCTAACGAAAACAATTTATTATTAGGTGGATCGGCCAAGTCATCTTCTTCCAATAGCAGTTACAATAGCGTAACAGGTAGGTCATCGCTTCTTTAAACGAAGTCGATTTAGGCTATATAACGGAAAATAAAATGACCTACCTCCAATTTCAACTTTTTCAAATGAATCCGAATGAATTCGACTTCATCACTTTTTGAAGCATTTCAAGTGGGATGGCAATTTGCAAATAATATTATAATGAATTTGAAATTTAACAGTGATTTTTTTCATAAATACGTTTATTTCTTAAGGCAATTTACATAAGTTTTTCTTCGCCGTATCATCACTTTTACATAGAATTCTTAACCTAATATAATACTAATATAGTCACAGCAATTTGAGTTTAATAAAACATATTCCTCTTATTTGTTAAATATCATATTAGCTATTTCGTTATTTATTATTTAATCTACTTAAGAACATTATTTGAACCAAGCGATTAACTGCTATAAATTATAAGATAAGCTCAAATTTTTATACATTTTGTTGTTGATTTCGTAACCTATTTTGAGTTTGTTTGTATCAGCACATCATTTTTATTAAAATTTCGCTATTGGATGAACTAATGGACGCAGTAGGAGTCAGAACTAACCCTCAAAAGGGTCAATTATTAAATTGAAACTTCAATTGTCTTTATGAAATGATAAAGAAGTTTCATGTAAGAAAGGTCACGACAAGCAAGAATGTCTCGAACTGGGACATTGGATAGTCTACCTTGGGTACGCAAAGAATTTATTAGTTGAGATCTGACATCACGATACTCCACGCATGTCCAAACGACATGATCAATATCGCGATAGCCTTTGCCACAAGCACAATGATTAGTTTCGGAAAGTCCAATTCGAAGGAGATGTGCATCTAACGTGTAGTGATTGGACATGAGTCTGGACATCACATGAATGAAGTCCCTACTCACATCCAGCCTCTTGAACCATGCCTTTGTCGATATTTTAGGAATAATTGAGCGCATCCACCGACCCAGATCATCCCAAGAAGCTTGCCAGCTGGCAAGTGTTCTTTGGCGAGTCGCGCTATAAGATTCGTTGAAAGCAATCGGTCGCTCATAAATTTCACGTTCAATAGCACCACGTTTGGCAAAACTATCGGCTCTTTCATTGCCTGGAATGGAGCAATGAGCCGGGACCCAAACTATTGTGATTTGATAATTATTATTCAATATGTCGTTCAGACACTGTTTTATTTTGCCCAAGAAAAACGGTTCATTTTTGCCAGCAGCGTTTGAGCGAATGGCTTCAATTGCACTCAGACTATCTGTGAAGAGGAAATAATGGTTTGGAGATAATGTGACGATTACATCCAAGCTATAATGAACTGCTGCTAACTCTGCTATATAAACAGATGCAGGTTCTTGAAGCTTGAATGAGGCCGAAACATTATTGTTGAACATACCAAACCCTGTCGCTTCTTCAATTCGCGATCCGTCCGTGTAAAACATTTTCTCAGAGTCAATATGCCTGAACTTACTTGAAAATATTTTTGGGATTTCCATAGAGCGAAGGTGATCCGGAATTCCACGCACTTCGCGCTGCATGGATGTGTCGAAAAATAAAGTTGAGTCAGGGACATTTAGGAGGCTGACACGGATAGGAATATATCTTGAAGGGTTGATTTCCTGTGACATATGGTTAAAATATACTGTCATGAATCTTGTTTGAGATTGAAGCTCAACTAGCCTTTCGAAGTTATTAATAACTAGGGGATTCAGTACCTCGCATCTTATTAGCAGTCGCGACGAAAGCTCCCAAAAACGATCCTTCAATGGAAGAACTCCCGCCAGAACTTCAACACTCATTGAATGTGTCGAATGCATGCAGCCTAAAGCAATTCGCAAACAACGATACACCCCGAGGTATTTCAAAGTCAAAAGCTGTTGGATTATTCTTCCCATCATATGAAGCTGAAGTTGCGCGGGATCATGCTTTCTTGAAAAGACGACCAGCTCTGTTTTCTCCGCAGAGAATTCGATACCCAGATAAACAGCCCAAACGGACAATTTATCTAAGGTATCTTGCAATGGTTTTTGCAGATCAATAGCTTTGGATCCAGTAACTGAAACCACGCCATCATCTGCCAATTGCCTTAGTGTACATGGGGTTACGAGACAGCTGTCAATGTCGTTTACATAGAAATTATACAGGAGCGGACTGAGGCATGAGCCTTGCGGGAGACCCATTTAGCTAATTCTGAATGTTGCCAAATCGCCATGTGAAAAATACAAGTACTTCTCTGACAAAAGGTTGTGCAAATAATTATTTATAACCGCTGGAAGTCCATGTTGGTGGAGCTTGTCTGAAAGAAATTCAATGGAAACAGAATCAAATGCTCCTTTAATGTCTAAAAATGCAGAGGCCATTTGTTCTTTTTGAGCAAAGGCAATTTGGATGTCAGACGAAAGCAATGCAAGGCAACCATTCGTCCCTTTATTTCTTCGGAAGCCAAATTGAGTATCTGATAACAAACCTTTCGTTTCGACCCAAGTGTCGAGACGTCGAAGAATAATTTTTTCGAACAATTTTCTGATGCAGGACAACATTGCTATAAGTCTATATGAGTTGTGATTGGAAGCTGGTTTCCCCGCCTTTTGAATGGCGATAACTTTCACTTGTCTCCAGTCAGGTGGAACCATATTTTGCTCAAGAAACTTGTTGAACAATTCCAACAAACGTCTTTTTGCGAGGTCGGGCAGATTCTTCACCAAATTGAATTTAATTCTGTCCAACCCAGGAGCGTTATTGTTACAAGACATGAGTGCTATGGAAAATTCCATCATTGAAAAGGGGCTATCAATGGAATCATCATTTGAAGAAGACTCCCTAATAATGCTATGCGTAGGAACAGAATCTGGACAAACTTTCCTCGCAAAATCAAATATCCATGGATTCGAGTACTCCTCACTCTCATTTCCTACGTTACGATTCCTCATTCGTCTGGCCGTATTCCAAAGAGTGCTCATGGAGGTTTCTCTTGACAAACCTTCGACAAAATGTCTCCAATAGCTGCATTTCTTGACCCGAAGTATGTTCTTGTACTTGGTTTCTAAAACCAAGAATTTTTCAAAATTCTGAGGAGTTCCTCCTCCTCGTTTTAAAAACGTCTTGAAAGCATTTTGTTTCGCGTGTTTAGCATCTGAGCACTCTTTGTCCCACCAAGGATTCGGAGGTCTTCTGTTAGACGATGGACCAAGAAATCGTTTGGTTTGTGCTTGTTCAGCGGCCTCCAGTATCGAACAAACGAGGAAGTCATATTCTTCAAGTGGGGGGAGCTCTTCCATTGAAGTTAAGACACTTGAAATATTACTTTGGTATTTAATCCAGTCAATATTTTTTGTCAAATCATATGGAATATTAATTGAATTAGCAATGCCTTTGTTACTGCTAATTGAGATGATAATTGGTAAATGATCGCTACCGTGTAAATCAGGAAATACTTTCCAGGTGCAATCTAGTCGAATTGAAGTCGAGCAAAGAGATAAATCTAATGCACTTGGACGTGCAGGAGGTCTTGGAATCCGTGTCATGCTACCCATATTCAATACTGTCATGTTGAAATTGTCGATTGTTGATCTATCATTGTAAACGGAACCCCACATCATTCCGTGCGAATTGAAATCTCCTAAAATCAAACGTGGAGCAGGAAGGGCTTCGACCATTTCATTAAGCTGTCGTTGCCAACTTGAGCTCTTGGAGGAATATATACCGAAGCAATGCAAATGTCCTTTCCTTTAATGTTTATTTGACAAGCAACAACTTCTATAGTAGAAGTCGAAGGAATGTTTAATCTATAAAAGGAATAACATTTCTTAATTCCTAAAAGCACTCCACCGTACGGAGAGTCTCTATAGAGACGTATAATGTTAAAGTCATTAATATTTAAGGCAATGTTTGATGTGAGCCATGTTTCGCACAAAGCAAATACATCACATTTTTGACTATGCAACAAAACTTTAAATGAATCAAGTTTTGGCATGATGCTTCGACAATTCCACTGCAGAACAGTGACTGAATCATTTGCGGCGAATGATAAATTATCCATCAAATGATACAAAACCTGAAAGAACTGGCCATTGAGCTGATAACTGTTTCAAAAAAGTTCTAGCTATTGGAAGGAATACCGTTATGATAGTCTTTAGAGGTTCAGAAATATTGAATGCTGCGAAAATTCATTCTACAATTTCCGAAAACTTCAGTAATCCTGATGGTGGCTGTGAAACGGAGCCCACTGGATTATAGTCTTTTCTTGTGCTAGTTCCTGGATTGGTTTGTGAATTTGACCAACCAGGAGGCACAGTTTTTGGTTTTAAATTTGGCTTTTTAGATTTAACACGGGGATCTTTTTTTGAAGGTGTAATTTTAGGTGTCTTTTTTGGTATTTTGTGGTTTGTTAATCTCCTCTTAACAGACCCTTGAGGAGTGACAAACGAGGTATCTTCACTATTTCCGTCAGAGTCAGATTCCTCTGGTTCCGCCAGATTTGAAAAACCGTTTTCGGATTCCAAAGGTGGGACATAAATGATAGTTTTGAGCATTTCCGCATATGTGCGCTTAGACCGTGCTTTTAAAGAAAGCTTCATTTTGTCCTTACGCAATTTAAATGCAGCGCATACTGAAAGATCATCATGAGGACTTTCCCCACAATCAACACATTTTCAATATCTTTATAGAAAAGATTATCCTTATGAGGCCCTTGACATTTTGTACATTTCGACTTATTACTACAGTAAGTAGCTGTGTGGCCAAATTTTTTGCAGTTCGTGCAATTCATAACATTTGGTATGAAAAGTCGAACAGGAACGCGAACTCTATCGATGTGGACATGGCTAGGCAAGGCAGATCCAGCGAATGTTACTCGATACGAATCTGAAGGTTGATAAGTTTTGTTTCCTTCTTCGAAAGATGCTACAAGCAACTCTTTAACCGAAAGACCCGCTCTATTTCAACGTCTTTCGAAGGAATATATACGCGATATTCGCGGGTAATTAATTCACAAACAACAATCTCATTAGCCTGCTTCAAGGAATCGACTACAACGCGGATCTTGTCTTTATGGACTCTTACTATCTCTTTGGTAGCGGGAAATCGTGATGTCAATTCTTTAGATATATAAAATAAATTCAATGCCTTTATTTTACGCCAAAAATGTACTATCCATGGGCCCGCAGAAGCTTCATTGTAAAACTTCGTTTTCTGCGAGTTAGGAACCGTTAAATTTTCGCCTGGTAGCAGAGATGGATCTCCTGGATTCTCATCCATTAGATCATCCATTACATAAATATGTTTAAATAATTGATCTCAACTGAATTATATAAACGAGAATATTCTTTGAAGTGGAATAAAATAAAACTATAGATCTACCTGTTAGTCGCTTTCTGCTTTCCACAGGTACTCGGCATGAAGCTCGCTCCAACTATTTTAAATTTGCTGTCTTCTATCTCCGTTGCTCTGCCGTCGTGGTCTTCGCTGTGCTTGGTCTGTACGCTGTCTATACCTGGCCTTAGATACAGCGTTGTAGCTCTTGTTGACGATGAGTTGTGATGATTATTGTGTAGCACCACACGATAATGCTTCGTTTTGTCCACCGCAACCGGTACTGTACACCATACGAACTGATACCTGGTGGTTGTCTTTGCGGCTTTGCGCTGATGCGCCCTAGCACCTCTGTGCCTTAGCACCTCTGTGCCTTTACACCCCTTCGTCTCCGCACCTCTGTGTCTGAGCACTTCTATGCGTTCGCACCTCTGTGTCTCTTCACCTCTGTGCGTATGAATGGGATGGCCTTCTTCGATTGCTTCCAAGTCGGGAACGTCCCGAATATTGGCTGTACACCAGCTTTTGCTGCGTTTGCAATAGGCGCAGGCGGGTTTTGTTTACCTGCAGCTAAAGTTGCCTTGACTCGGTGATAGCCGTTAACTCACAAGCCTGTAACACAACCTGTCTGCTTGAACGCTTTTTACTGAATGACGATTTAACTAACAGTGATGTTAAATAATTATTTGAATATTTTAAATTGGAATGCTCGATCATTAAAATCGAGTGAAGTTGTATGATTTTCTCAAAGTGTACAAAATTAATATTGTCATTGTGACAGAAACATTTCTTAAACCGAATGTCAAATTGAAAAGCAATCCACATTATGTGGTTCATCGATTTGACAGGTTTACTGGAATGGGTGGTGGAGCTGCCATTTTTGTCCACCGGCAAATTAAACATCGAATTTTTCCTTCTTTCAATACTAAAGTTATTGAAAGCTTGGGAATCGAAGTTGAAACCATTCATGGAATTTATTTCATCGTTAGAGCATATTTGCATTCCAATGCACTGGCGTACAATTAAATTTTTTTAAAGACGGTTTTCAAAAACTCACAAGATATCAACCGAAATTTTTCGTAATAGGGGACTTTTTTATTTATTTGTGTGTTATCATCCGACTTATGTCTTAATGATTTTCTAAAAACTATTGACAGGGAAAACCCCGTTTTAGTTAGTGTACAATGTACCATTCTCAAATAGGCACAAAACCTGTCTTTTCTCAAAAATTCACATTCAAAAACAATTCTAAAACAGTCAGATACAAATTACATTGAAAAACTTAAACAAATGATCAAATAATTAGCCTAATAATTTACAGTACAGGTGTGTATATAAAAAGTTAGATCGTCATAGATTTCATCGCATTTCCTGTATCAGCCTATTGTGGAAAAGTCTGGCAGGTTCGTTGAACTCAAATAAATGAAAGAACTCGTTGAAAGAGGAACACATTGACCGAAACGGGGAATTCCTTTGAAACCCCGATCTTTCTATAGGCCGATGAAAGAAACCCGGTCTAGTACGAAGAGAACGAGCTTGAACACTAGCATTCAACTGCGCCAAAAGATTTGGACTGTCAATCTCAGATATTAATATTTTCGCTGCAAATACTGCCTTTGCAATATTCCTTCTTTTCTCGAGCGTATTTAGACCTAATAATCGGCAGCGTGATTCATATGCAGGTAAGTTCAATGGGTTCGTCGAACGTAGGCTTCTTAGGGCATACCAAAAAAATTTTCGTTGCACACTTTCGATCCTGTTAATCCAGTTCTGATGATATGATTGACTTAAATGCAAATCATGTTCAGTGGAATTGTAGGCAAAATAACAGTAATGGTAAAATACTTTATAATCAACTCTCAGCTGGTTACTTCACAGTACTTCATCCCAGTAATCCGACTTGCTTCATCTTAGTGAAAAATCTTGTTACAATTGATCTGGTTCTAACAGATCAAAGTCACATTTGTAGTGAACCGATTACACATGTTGACTTTGACTCAGAGCATCTTCCTGTAACATTCAGACATTCCAACGAAGCTATAATTAATCCAATTGGTTGTATACAGATCTCACATTGAAAATCATATGGATCATGAAACTATTTTAGAAAATTCTGCGGACATCGACACAGCAATTGATAATTTGAGTCATTACATTATCGAAGCTAGAAATCTTTCAGTTCCCAAAGCTCAAACTAAATTAAATTCTCCTATCATCGATGACAATCTTCAACTGCTCATTCGGTTGAAGAATGTTCGTCGACGACAATATCAACGTTCTCGTGATCCTGCTATGAAAAACATAGTTAAGGATTTACAAAAAAGAAAATAAACATAGAACATAGATTTACTCTTTTGCGAAATGAAAATTTCGCTAAAGAAGTTGAACAAATTAAACCATATTCTAAACCTTTCTGGAAACTTTCTAAGGTTCTTAAGAAACCTCAGAAACCAATTCCTGCTCTCAAGGAAGGAAATCAAATAGTTCTTACAAATGGCGAAAAAGCTCTAAAACTTGCTCAGCAGTTCAAGAGTGTCCACAATTTTAATTTGAACGTTGTGAGTCCTATTGGAAATGAAGTCTCACTGAAATATTATCGTATTTCAACTCAAGTGTTATTACAAGATGACATTATTAAGACCAATTTTGATGAAATTAAATCAATTATTAGGAAACTTAAAAACATGAAGGCTCCTGATAATGATGGAATCATTAATATTCTTATTAAAAATCTCCCCGATGTTGCCTTGAGACTTTTGGTTAAAATTTTCAACAAGTGTTTTTCATTCCCAAAAAGATGGAGAAACTCTAAAGTAATTCCTATCCTCAAACCTGATAAAAACCCAGCAGAAACATCAAGTTATCGACTAATTAGTTTACTATCTTCTTGAGCTTGAGCTTGAGCTTGAGCGACCACCCCTGGTTGCTACTCCAATACTGATTGGAATTAGCTGAATTGTACAGGGAGTTTCTAGATGATCCGACCTGGGACTGGTAAATCATCCTTCAATGTACATCTTCTGGTAACCTCGAAATTCATTGATCAGTACCGGCGCCGACCAGGCCCGAACGTAGATCGTCTAAGGAATGGGAAGGGATGTTAGTCCAACACTTGTTGTTACTAGAGGTCGTATATACTACTGCGCAATCCACAAGTGTTACGGGAGAAGGATATTTGTAAGTAAAAATTTCAGTGTTGGTATTATTCGCGCGCGACTCAGTATGTTCTGGTTTCAAGATGCTCGGATGCACCACTAAACTCACTGACTTCCCGAGTGAACATTTCAACAATATCCTATATTAAAGTCCCGAGAAGTCTTGATTCGCAGCTCTTATTCTAGGAAACTGAAGAAAAATTTGCAATACTATCGCGTAAAGAATATAAACTTCACTAGTTTTTAAATGGATTTACCTGCTACAAAATAAACGAGTAAACAGGATTTAGACAAAATAGTGGATTCAGTGCATTGACATATTCTAAACAGTTGTCATAAAATCTTTTTAAATCACCAAATAATGTCAACAGATTTCACGCGATTTTTTATATTTTAAAAATTATTCATTGGTTATATTGGTTGATCTGGGCAGCCGGCTACCGAAAAAATATTAATTTGTTGTTTGAAATATTAATATCAAGTGCTTTTTACTATGTATTCAATAAACCGATATAGGGTAAGGGCTCCCTATTTCATCTCATTTGTAAGGACGTCGCCTTCAAACCCCGATTTAGCCACTAAAATCACTGTAACTATTTCATATTACTGCTTCATTCGTCTTGCTCCACGTTGAGAATAGATTCACATTTCTTGAAAATTCAACTAATATTTATAAAACAGCTAAAAACACTAATGATGTTTTCACTACTCTGCTCCTAATTTCATCTCAATGGATTTTTATCCATCCTATCGTTGATCTTTTATTCATCCTATAAATTAGCAATGGCGACAGCAATCAAAACAAAATATGCCACTATTACACTCTCACCCGCATACGCTGCCAGCTGGAAAAATATGGCTAGGCAAGCATTCTGGTGACCGACTGCCTCACCGTTGCCAGATATACAACTCAAACGATACAACCGTACCCACCAGGATTTTTCCACATTATTATTATTGGTAAAAAATTTACTCGTTGAATTATCTAATTAATGGGGCAATGGCTTACGGAGATCTAAAGAACTATCTTTTAACATCATTTTATTAGTGAAAACAAATAGAACAGATATAGACTTTCTATGCAAAGTAATACATATTTTCTATGAAAATATCTGGCATCTCTGTGCACAGCCGATGAAACACACTCACACTTCACAGCGTTATGTTGGCGTATAGCGGAATAAAACCAGTGCTACTAGATTTGCCACAATGGTTATTTCATTATTATTTAACACGTTCTTTCTGGTAATATTCGAAGCAGAAACAGTTTTATTGAAATATTAATATCAATAATATAATTAAACTAATGTCACGGATACCAAAAACATACTTTTTGATGATAATTTGAAGAAGATAAACAATTTTTGTTTTGTAACATTATGAAATAACTTGGCAACTTTGCGAAACCAAATGAGATGAAAACAAAGCGCAATCAAGTGAACGAAGTGAAAAACTTTCATCTCATATTTTTGAAGACTTTTATTGCTTGTCGGGTAAATTTTGAAGTTTTTAATCGTTAACTAAACAAGTGGCAAGTGAACATAACTAATTATGAAGTCATCCATCATTCAATGGTAGTGTAATTGTGCTAAATAGTGATCATGTTCTGAGACGAATCGATTAGTAGATATTCAGAAACATGACGAACTGTAAATCTTGAGACGAAAATGTGTCCTAAATTGAAAAGTGAGTTTATTTTCTATGAAAAAAACGATCACCGAAGAATTTAAAACCATTCCTTTCAATAGTAAAGTGTGACAATAGCTTTTCAAATCATTTTAAAACATTTCACAGTTTGCTGCCGGTAGGTTGTAAAATATTATTCATGTTCAAAGTTATGAGGTGAAGGGATGAGATGGATATAGGAGCTCAGATGAAATAGGGAGCCGTTGCCCTATGTTATCTCTGTTATTAACTTTGTAATATCAACGGATTTGCGCAATAGTTGATTTTTATCATTCAATTTATAATCCTGGAAGACAATCAATAACATGGAAGTAGAAAATATTCCAAATAAAACTTTTTTCCGAAGCTAGACGGAAATTGATAGGTTGATTGAAGAGATAATTTAGTAAAATAGAGTAATCAGAAGTGTAACATTGAAAATATCTGCTAACTGAAAGGAAAAAAACTCCTGAAATTGTCACCTTTTACGACATGGAAGCAGGAACCCAGTGGATCTATTTTTGGTTCATTTTTTTCCACCGGATTCCACACGGCATCTAGGCTGGTACTGTCCGGAGAGAGCTAATAGGTACTATCAATCTCCTAGTGGACCCCAGCCCCTCGTTTTTAGTTTTGAAATAACCAGAAGCGAAATTTCATAAATACCATGCCTCTGGTTGTAGCAAAAACTACAATGTAAATGAGGATTCGGCCATGGTGCGGCTGACCATCTCAATCGTATTAGTTACTCGTACAATATACTGTTTAATATTACTATTCTAGGGTCACATGTCATGTCGCCGACGGTCACTAGGCATACGGTCAACTGGCATAAAGGTCATTTGGCATAAAGATACTTGGCATACACAACATTTGGCATAACGGTCACTACGCACACGGTCACCTGGCATAAAGGTCATTTGGCATACGGTCATATGGCATACGGTTGTATTACAGGTTTGCTTGCGAGGTTGTGACCCGCTGTCGGATGTATTACAGGTTTGCTTGCGGGGGCGATACGCTGTCGGAAGCGGCGGCCCCTCGCAAGCAAACCTGTAATCTACCCGTACGCCCGATCTACCCGAAACATAAATTAAAAATAAATATAAAGAAAAGGTCAATATTTAATTCTACATTGAACAACAAAACAAAAATGAATACGAACAAAAAGTCGTAGCAAAACAAAAAAGTTTTAATATTTAACATATAAATAACGAAAAAGTCATCAGAGTTATTTTGATTTTAACCCCAACAGGGCTGCTATTGCTTTCAAGTAGTTTTCTTCGGAGAAGGTGTTAAACTGTTAATACTATTTGATATACTCATTACATTGGCGTCATTATTCTGGTTTAAAGTTCTTACTAAAAGAACACGACTCATACGCCAGTACTTGCCCATGAGTATATTTTTCCTCGCTTTGCACGTAAAAATTTTCTGCGATACACCGTCACGATGCAGGAAAAATAATTAATTAAAGTTTATTTTCAACACGAATTTCCAAATCATCAAGGCCATACACGACAGTACCTCAAAAGGCCGAAATACATAGAGCAGAAGTTTGTTTCTGCTTTATGTATTCTCAATTGTAAACTCAATTATTAATGTCAATTTATATGAATTTTCGGAAAATATTGAAGTGAATTATGATCGTCCAAATTATTTTTATATCTTATGCTAAACATCATCATGATAAATGACCTTTATGCCAAATGACCACGCGCCCAATGACCGTTATGCCAAATGGTGTGTATGCCAAACATCCCCATGCCAACTGACCGTGTGTATGCCAAACATCCCCATGCCAGCTGACCGTATGTTATGCCCAATGACCGTCGACGAAGTGACCGTACACCCTATTCTAGAGCCAATATCAATTAAAGCAAGCATGAACTTGACTATTGTTGAAATCATCTGATTTCATAGTCGGTTGAAAATTCCCGGGTAGAAGTGATTGGTAAACCAATAGCAAATTTTATTATTAAAACCGAACATCTCAATGGCAGAAATTAACATTATTTAGTTTGAAATAAGAGTTACAATATCAAAACCCATAACAAAGTCTATATGAGATAATAGTAACAAAATATCAAATTCTGTCATTGTAATATCAAAACCAGAACAAAATATTTATAGAAGACGAATGTTTCAGTTATTGGATATTCTAGTACTCGGAAAAGAATAATATCATAAGCTTTCCTCTTATCTGATTCTGATCCAGTTTATTCAATAGTATTTTATTTGAAGATAGAACTACGGGATCAATTGTATTTAATTAAATTGAAATATCTCATCAATTACTAAATAAGATATAAGGGGCTGTCCATAAAAGACGTCACGCTTTTTTTGACGATTTTTGACTCTCCATCCCCCCTTTGTCACAAATTGTCACAAAAGCAAAGACCCCCCACCCCCCCTAAGTCACATGTCACGAATTCAAAATAAATAAAATTCATCTCAATACATTCTCAATATGTATGACAAACCATACAAATATGAGGGAAAAATCGATTTATTACATGCTGCCATTAGATTAAAAAATATCCCTAAAACTACAAAATCATCGGAATTATTTTATTAATATCAATTATATAAATTAACAAAAGTATTTGGTTGGAATTGATGAAACATTTAGATCATCTGTTTTATTCCTCCTAGGGGACAGATATAATATTGTTTTAGGTAAAGAATAATATTTCCTTAGTGTAGCATACAGGGCTGAGAAAATAAAGACCAAACCTCATCAAAACGAGATCACAGCCGGAGAATCTTTTCATTATCAGTTGATCAGTGAAATTTAAATCACATCGATCAATATCGGTACTGATCTTCTGTCACACAATGGGTAGTGATTTTGAGCTAAAATGATTCTTGATTTATGTAAGTTCAATCATTGGATGATTCGATAAGCTTTGATGTTGGTGGAGGAAAATCACATATGATCAAGACAAGACATGACATGATCTATGTCTGAAATCGTTGATCTCCCGCCCTTTTTCAAATGGAGTACAATTGAATAAACTGCATCAGAATCAGATAAAAGTAATTCTTATGATATACTATTATCAATGCTAGAAAATCAAATTACTGAAAAAATTGTCAGTGCATAACTTAAGTTAAACCGTTTGAAGGCATCTTTTTCTTTTTTACTCATATTAGGCAAAATTTATTAATTTCGCTAATTTACTCGCTCCTCCGTGCACTTTTGCTGATCACAAGAGAAATGATTTCCTGCATCATTCATTTCCGAATTTACAAGAAGAAGCTTTTACATCAACAAATACACGTTTTCCTATAGAATGTAAACGTTTATTGTGGAGATTTTTTCATGAAATAGGCAAAGCAGTAATATAATTAGGTATTTCAAAAATGCGCTCATTGAAAATATTGGACGTCACATTCCAAAAACCTCCCCCCTCCCCCCTGTCACAAAAGGTCACGTTTTATGAAACACCCCCCTCCCCCTTGCGGCGTGACGTCTTTTATGGACAGCCCCTAATAACTTATTTTGATGCTTAACAGATATTGTACTATTCCTTGATTCCTTTGATGAAATATCAAGAAAATATCAAGTATCGCTATGACAGCACAGAAACATCAGGACAAGATATGATGGTGAATTTTTACATTATTTTGTTCTTTGTTGGCTATTCACCTCTACCCGGGTTACTATACTCATGGTCAAGTTGGCCCTCTATATAGTAATAGTTATCATACTATTTTTCTGAGTGTGGCATCAAGGAATATGGTTTATGGACAGCACGAACCTTTTCGCTCAGTCTGTACGGGATTTAACGAGTTTTTCCTGTATTTCGATTTTAATATGTCGTCCCGTGTGTTTCACAACGCCTACTTGACCTTTTTCATATTGTGTATCATGATAATTAATTTTAGCGTACTTAAGGCCATCGTCCAAGTACCATGCACGCGGGTGGTTTTAGGAAATTTTCGATGGAAATTTTGAAAAATTTGCCAAAACCAAAAACATACAGACCTTTGAAATACATTTATCTATCTACAGGGTGAAAATGGCTGGAAAATTCGGTGGATTTTCCGAGTCTTATCAAAAATAGCTCTGAAAAATGAGTGTTTTTGTGATCTTTCACAATTATCTGGAAAAATAAAGCGATGACATAAACTTTTTTTTTCAAATAAACTTTATTATGGATACACAGATTACATTCGGACACATTTTTGGAAAACCTTTTCACGCTTTTCATAGAAAATCCACGAATTTCAAAAATTTCCACGGAATTGGTTATATGAAATTCGTTGATTTTCCATGAAAATCGTGAAAAGGTTTTCCAAAAATGTTTTCGAATGTTACTTTGTTGCCAGCATGAGGTTTGTTTTGAAAAAAAAATTTCATTCTATCAAAATATTTTTTTCAAATAATTGTGAAAAATTACAAAAAAAGCTCATTTTTTCAGCGCTATTTTTGATAAGACTCGGAAAATCCTCCGAATTTTCCAGCCATTTTCACCCTGTAGATAGATAAAAGTATTTCAAAGGTCTGTATGTTTTTGGATTTGTCAAATTTTTCAAAATTTCCATCGAAAATTTCCTAAAACCACCCGCGCGCATGGTACTTGGACGATGGCCTTAAGGCATATTCAGTAATGTTCTAGTTCTAGATGCATAAGGCTATAGCAGGATAAGCATGTAAAATCTGCCCCCAAAGGGAATTCATATTGTTATACCACATTCGAAAGGTCATAGACTATATACAATTTTCTCAAAGTATCAACCCTTTAACTGCCATATTGACGCAGCTAGGGTGGTTCTATTGATTTTTATTTTATTTGATTTTTGAAGAAACTGCTTCTCCGAAAAATTTGAAAAAAATCAGGCATGTTTAAGGCATTATGGGGATGCTTCACATTTTTTTTCAAAATTTTTGAAGATGTATTTCATTAAAAAATACTAGAAAATTTTGAAACATATTGTTTCCCTCTTCCAATTTTTGCACCACCCTGGATTTTTTAGTGATAAATAAAGAATTTTTGTACATGTTAAAGTGGTATGTTTCCATATTTTTTAAAAATGTGGACGACCAAAAAATTTGATTTTTTTCTAAAAAATTAATAACAGTCGACCATGCGTCCCCATCAAATTCTAAGAGAAGGAAACGCATGGTGTTTTTTATAGTAGTTTATGCAACTCAAGCGCAGGGCTTAGAAATCAAAGTAACGAAAAGGAGGAAATGAGTTTCAACCTTTGCATAATACATACACGATCATACTTCGGGTACAACCTAGAAAGCTACAAAGCAAGAACTTACTGTTATGTGATTCATATATGAATGGTATTAATATATGAATATTCGGTTACGGCAGTCAAGAACTAGATCAGGTGTCAGTTTTTTATATGTTGCTGATGGATGTAATGAAAGAATAGTGAAAGAAAGAATGAAGATTTCATTACAGCGTCAAAAGTTATCATAAAGATATGTTATCGAGGGATGTCCATAGTTTTCTGGAAAAATGTGTGATAAAGATAAAGTTGGAATTATGTGTTTGAAAACGTCAATCGAATATCTTCATGATGGTTTTCATGGTTTGTAGACTGATAGCGCTATATATTTTTATATTTATTCTAAAATTTGAAATAACAACAGATATAAAAAATAGTGATGCGTTATTTTTCGTTTTTGAGTTATAACCTTTGCATAATTTCAAATCAAGCATTTATCGACCATGCTTATTAAAAACTTAATTCGCTGAATCGATCTCTTTAATTTTTGGGTATATTATGTTGAAAGCTCCGTATTTTCCAGAAAATATCTGAGAATACATAATTAACTCAGTAAGTGATTTTCACTCTCAGAGGAACGCTTCCAGGTTTTTACAGGTTTAATAATGTTGTTCAAATTGCGAACGGGAAGTTCTAATAAGATAATATTATCAATCCGAGAACGAGAGCAACAAGTATCGGAATATCGTAGCTCTGGAATAGAAGCTTTTGAAAAGGATGTTCTGCCAAGTAATTTTGGATTTAAAGCTTTATCACGAGATGGCCCAATTGAGACACACAGATCACAAAAAAGCTATTCGGGCCGGTAATAAGTCTCATTTTTAAAAGCTTACAAGTACTATATCGAGTACACTACAAATTCGACTGGATATTTGGGAATCCAGCGCCGTTGCTGTGAATGCGTTATTGGCAATAGAACTGTTGGTTGCTGTTCACACGAGGCCGCCATTATTCACTACCTTTCCTTATGCTAGGTTTTTATCCAGAATCGTGAGACCGGCGAAAATATTGTCAGAAATGCTTAAATCAGAACAGCTACCAAGTGACGATGATAATTCTATAGAATAAACGAAAAGAATCAGAGAGAAAATGTGTGCATTGAAACAGCAATGTATTTTCATAACATTTTTATCCCATTTCCTATTTAAATGAAAAATACAGTTAATAATTTTCAGAAATTTTTCCGTGACCTTTCTTACATGAAACTTCTTAATCATTTCATAAAGACAATTGAAGTTTCAATTTAATAATTGACCCTTTTGAGTCTTTGTTCTGACTCCTACTGCATGATGTGCTGATAAAAAAAACTCCAAGTGGGTTATGAAATCAACCACAAAATGTATAAAAATTTCAGCTTATTTTAAAATTTATAGCAGTTCATCGTTTGGTTTAAATAATATGATATTTAAAAAATAAGAGGAATATGCTTTATTAAACTCAAATTGATGTGACTATATTAGTATTATATTAGGATAAGAATTCTATGTAAAAGTGATGCTACGGCGAAGAACAACTTATGTAAATTGCCTTAAGAAATAAACGTAATTATGGAAAAAACAATTCTAAGAAATCGATTCCAACCTTCATCAGTGGCCACTTTTGATTGACACCAATATAGAACAGAAAATATTAAATTCACTGCTGTTTCAACTCGCTATGTATTTAGTGAAATGTACAGAGCTGGCAAAAAGAAAACCGCGTTGTACGAGACCCAACAGTGCAAAACGATTTGACCATTTCATGAAACACTATCGAATCATCGAATTTTATACAGTCACCTGCTCTAGTTCTTGACTGCCGTAACCGAACTGCATATGTGTGATACTCGCAACGTTCATATATTACTACCATTCATATATAAACCACATACCAGTAAGTTCTTGCTTTGTAGCTTTCTAGGTTGTACCCGAAGTATGATCGTGTATGTATTATGCAAAGGTTGATACTCATTTCCTTCTTTTCGTTACTTTGATTTCTAAGCCCTGCGCTTGAGTTGCATCATGAACTACTAGAACAAAGCACCATGCGTTTACCTTTTAAGAGAACTTTATGGGAACGCATGGTCGACTACTACTAGAAACTGCTAAGATAAAGCACCATGCGTTCCCTTCTCTCAGAATTTGATGGGAACGCATGGTCGACTGTTATTGATTTTTTAGAAAAAATTAAATATTTTGGTCGTCCACATTTTTAAAAAATATGAAAACATACCATTTTAACATGTCCAAAAAATCTTTATTTATCACCAAAAAATCCAGGGTGGTGCACAAATTGGAAGAGGGAAAAAATATGTTTCAAAATTTTCTAGTATTTTTTAATGAAAGTAATACATATTCGAAAATTTTGAAAAAAATTGTAAAGCATCCCCATAATACCTTAAACATACCTGATTTTTTTCAAATTTTTCGGAGGAGCAATTTCTTCAAAAATCAAATAAAATAAAAATCAATAGAACCACCCTAGCTCCGTCAATATGGCAGTTGAAGGGTTGAAACTTTGAGAAAATTGTTTCCAGTCTATGACCTTTCGAATGTGGTATAACAATATGAATTCCCTTTGGGGGCAGATTTCACATGCTTATCCTGCTATAGCCTTTATGTCAGTTTTAAAATTTAAATCTATAAATTATAACAAAATAAACTGGCAGCCTCGGCAGCGTTTTATCTGTGTTTTAAATATAAAGAAAAATAGAACGGCAGCGTATACCAGTTCTAAATTTGACAGTAGAACTGTTCGAATAAATAAAACTAAAACGGCTTGCTGGGAATACGTTTGTTTCAGTTTCAGTTATATTATAGACCACCCATATGAATCTTGCAGCTGCTGAATTTGATCTTAGGGCATATTCAGTAATGTTCTAGTTCTAAATGCATAATTTATGTCAGTTACAAAATTTAAATCTGAATTTTATAACAAGAAAAACTGGCAGCCCCAGCAGTGATTTACTCGTGTTTCAAATATACAAAAAACAGAACGGCATCGTAGCCCAGTTTTAAATTTGACAGAAGAACTGGTCAAATAAATAAAACTAGAACGTCTTGCTGGGGATACGTTTGTTCCTGTTTCTGCTCTATTATAGATCTTCCATATAGAATTTCTGGCTGCTGTATTTGCTCTTAGTTCATTAATTTTTATTAATTAAGACAAACTATGTCAGATGAATCATAAGAAACAAATAAACAAATGGTATTTAAAAAAAGAGGAATATGATTTATTGAATCCAAATCGTTGTGACTATATTAGAATTGTATTAGGATAAGACTTCTATTTAAAAGTGATGCTACGGCGAAAAAAAAACTACCTTAAGAAATAAACGCGCGTTTTAATAAGTGTTTTAAACAGCTCCGTTCCACTGTCATTCCTTGTCGGTAACGGTCACCAGATATAACGTGTGAATCGTTCTTTGGCCGAATAACATATCTCGGTTAATTTTTCAAAAGGGCGTATAAGCAAGTGACAGTTTCTCTTTGTTTACTTTCTCTTCTATTAATTACCAAGCGGTTTCCACGTTTATCACTCACCACTTTATAACTCTTTGCATGAAATGATACCCGAAACTTTCGACTTTCAAACAGAATAGTGATAGCAAAGAAAATCTTTTTAACCACATCACAATAATCGAAAGAGAGAGTGATTAAAGAGAAACTGGCACTTGCTTATACGCCCTAATGAAAAATCAACCGAGATATGATGTTTGATTTCATTACGAAATATCCCAGTGGTTTTTAATTTCTATGCAGAGACTTTCAGTGTTAATGATTTGGCACAAGGGTAAAGAAAGCTCTATTACCTGCAGTATTTATTGTGCTGAACAATACGCAGCATGAACCGAATGCCATCGGCGACTTATCGAAAAGTGAAAGGAACATATACTCGGATAAACTTTACGTGGCAACCATCCGACCTTCTGCTGCGCCGTTCTTGAAATAACATTAAATTCAGGGTAGTTTTTTTTTCGGATAGACGACAGAAGCGCACAAATACGTCATTATAAAAATTTCGCTAGGAAAATGCACTATTTCTTTTCCGAACACTATCCGAACTAGGTTTTGTTTTACTTCTGTACAGCAGATCTTGTTTTACTTCTGTACAGCTGATCATTGAGGATGCATGAAGTGTCGGATGGCTTGTTTTGACACATCTCGTTGTTATTAAAATTTAATGTCATTTAATATCTGCACAGCATCACTGACATCATTGGTACAAGAATTTCGTCCCGACTCGATAGTATTCAGGATGTCAGTCATATCAATTCGATCAGCTCTACTAAAAATATAGCCGATGAAGTCATTTGTTTTGTAAACATTCGCTAGGCGGTTTGAGTCAAGCATAATACATAGTGGTTGATGATGTCAAAAAGATTTGACCAGAGGGAACTTAAATTCTGCATATTTGATCTGATAAACAAAAAAATCCTGTATTGTTGTTTTTTATGTCATACATGAATTAATTGTAAACAACGAATGTTGATAGCGCGGAAACTGCCAAAAGAATCGTATGCACGCATGAATGTTTTGGAGTGGTTTCTCTTTGGTCCGGCACAATCTGATGTTAAAGTTACCCGATTTGTCATCGTTCGCGAAGTACACAAAATTTTGGAAAATGTGTTCAAGAAAAATGTTGTGTTCAACTTCATTGCTGATGTCATACAATTCGAACCCGTTTACAGATATATTATTCACTGCCGCTGTATTTAGCGGGACTAAAGATTGCAAATATGTTTTTAATGGTTCACAGGATTATAACTACGAGTTAAAATGTTAGTGTTTGTTATTCTTGTTGAGTGGCGGGAGAATGTGTGGAGTCTATATGACTTTATAACATCACCATAATACCCCTTGCATTAATATCTGTCAATAATTCTGAAAGCACTACACTGACCAAGTTGTCTTCCACAATTTCGGTAATGCGTGAGTCGATGGCAGAACATCGGAGCGGTAGGTCGCGTATAGAGCGTACATCTGTTTCCTGTGTCAAGTGATTCTGTTGCATTTCATCGAACCCTGAGAACCCGTTTGCACTCTTATCAGTTGAAAAAAATACCTCTGACGATCCCGGCGAAGGACCGTCCTATACGCAAGTTGAAGGAAGTAGGAAAAGACAAAATCTGGCTTCTCCCATTCTTGGTCTCTTCGCCACAAAACAACCAAACGAAAACAAAAAGTGCTGACTCAAAACCAAAGCAAACACCTCCTCAAAAAAAATACATAGGGATATAAGGAGTACCCAGCACTTCCTGGGGCATCAAAAACCCCGAATGACCACAAATTTAACAAAAACTGGATTATTGAAATTTTCTGATATCGTGCACTGGATATTAACATCCTTCTATATTACTGAACCTCTAAAAAGCCTCCTAACTGCTGTACTGCCAACGGTAAGGACATTTGTAAAACAGTTGAATTAACAGTGGCCCCTACTTGCAGCGATCGTTTCTTTTGATGGATATTTTACCAATGGGAATCGAAGATATTAGTACAATATTAATATCTTCGATTCCCATTGGTAAAATATCCATCAAAAGAAACGATCGCTGCAAGTAGGGGCCACTGTTAATTCAACTGGAATTGCAGAAGTGTCATTCCAAAACATGATTCTTTCAAACACTTAATACACACTTGTAACTGCGATGTATTCTCCTTGGGTGAAACTTGGCTGACTTCTAACAGCCACCTCGACTTCCATAATTTCAACATAATCCGCCTGGATCGAGACGACTCTTATGGAATGGTACTCTTAGGGATCAAAAAGTGCTATTCATTTTATCGTATTAACATCCCCTCGACACCGTGAATTAAAGTTGATGTTTTCCAAATTAATATTAAAGGCAAACATCTATGTATAGCTTCCATCTACATTCCTCCCAGAGTCTCAATAGGGCATCGTCGGCTTGCAGACATCATAGAACTTCTTCCTTCACCGCGGCTGGATTTAGAGGACTTTAATTCGCATGGTACAGGACGGAGCTGCTTGAATGATGATAACCGTTCTTAGTTAATCCAAGATCTATGTGACAACTTCAATTTGACAATTCTAAACACGGGAGAAATGCCACGGAACCCTAGACCGCCAGCACAACCAAGTGCGCTGGATTTATTCCTTTGCTCGACTTTGCTACAGTTAGATTGCAAATAGAAGGTAATTTGTGATCCTTATGGCAGCGATCACTTGCCGATTATGGTTTCTATCGCCAACCGTGTAAGACCATCGGAATCAATCAAAGTAGTTTCGCACTAATTCAATGAAATTCAGTATACCCTTGAGATCATTGGGGCAGTGTGCGTACAGATCACTACTTCATTGTATCAAAAAATCTCAGTTCCATTGAGGCTCTCCGTTCTGTGAAGCACCATATTTCCTGGGGAAATACGGAAACAGTTGAGTGCTTTATCTTCAAAATCATACCAGATTACCTTGGCTTGGGTCCCCTCACATTGTTCCATACGGGGCAAGGAGAGGGCGGACTCATTAGCCAAGCTGGGCGCACTAGAAGGTGATATCTATGAAAGACCAATCTGCTTCAATGAATTTTTCAGTTGCTGTCGTCAGAAAACTCTAACCAGCTGGCAAAATACATGGAATAGTTGAACTCTGGGACGATGGTTACACTCAATAATTCCAAAGGCATCGACGAAACCTTGGTACCGGGGGGTAAGACGTGAGCCGAGACATTATTTGTGTAATGTCAAGGCTTATGTCTAACCCTTATATGTTCAGCGCGCATCTCCGTCGTGTGGGGCTCGCAGAGAGTGGTGTCTGCGTTTGCGGTGAGGGTTATCATGACATTGAGCATGTTGTATGGACGTCTGTCGAGTATTTTAATGCCAGATCCCAACTCATATGTTCCCTTCGGGCCCGAGGTATACCATCCCTCATACCGATCCGCGACGTATTGGCAGCTCGAAATCTTCCTTATATGACTCTCATCTACAACTTCTTGAAAACTATCAATGCTCAAATTTAGTGCTCTCCCTATCTATTTCTCGTCTACAGCTCTATCGCACACTTCTTTACGCTGTCAAAAGTATGGCCTGGGTAAACGATGCTTCGGAGCATGCATCTGCCTTGAATCGACTGAGTTGCTGAAAACTACCCAAAAAAGCCACATCAGCGACAGAGCATCCCAGTTAAGGGCAACCTCTCTTGTAAAAGCTTGCTTCAAATAGAATTGGAACAAAGACAATTGCCTGTATTTCAGTTATTTATTATTGTATTCAAGATCTTTTTTTATACAAATGTAGCGTTTTCTTCATACTTTTAAGAAAAAATACGGATAAAATTATTCGTCACGGTTTTGAAGGAATTCTCGATTTTTTCCTGTAACACGGCTCAGTAGGCGGCGCACACCTTCTTCGTCCACCGTTTTAGCTATCTTATTCCACCAGATCGGTATCTGATTGATGTCTTTGACAACGTTTCCCTTTGCCTTGAGTCTCCTCTTCATGATTGCCCAGTATTTCTCAATAGGGCGGAACTGGGGGCAGTTGAGTGGGTTAAGGTTTTTCGGAACAAACTGGACCACTTTCTCTGCATACCATTCTTAAACGGCTTTGCTGTAATGACAGCTTGCCAAATCTGGCCAAAACATTACAGGATGGTCGTGGGATCGAATGAACGGCAAAATTCGTTTTTGAAGACACTCTTTTTGGTATAGTTCCGATGTCATTGTCTTATTTGTAACGAAAACTTTCGTTTTTTTGCCGAAGCTGCAAATGCCCGGCCAAATCATAAATTTTCTTGCAAATTTGTCGGCAAAAACAAATTTAAATTTGGCTGGAACATCCCCCCGAGCCGTTACCAAGTAAAATTTTTGACCTGGGATTTGACCGAAGTCAGCCTTGACACAGGTTTCATCGTCCATCAGAAGACACCCGTTGAACTTGGTCAGCACCTGGTCATATAGTTTCCGAGCACGAATTTTGACCACACTATTCTGTTTCATGGTCCGATTTGGCTGTTTGCTAGCTCGATACGACTTGATTCCTTCCCGGAGTCGAGTTCTCCTCACGGTACTATGGGCAGCACCGAATTTTCTGGCCAAATCACGGTCCGACAGATTAGGATTCCTCTTAATCGTCTTCAAAATCTTACCACGCAATTTCCGGTCGTCAGTTCGACTCCGACGATCGGCTTGAGGCTTCCGAATCGTTGTCAATGTTTTCTTATACCGTTTGATAACGCGCCATACGGTATTTCTGGGCAATTTCAGCTGTTTAGCTAGCCTAGATGCAGACCACAATGGATTTTCCAAATAACTGTGCACAATTTTTTTTCCTTCTTTCGGCTTCCATGTTGATTGTTTACAAAGTACAGTCCATTTTCGGAATGTCAAAAATCATACGTGAAGCTGATAAAATTCCCGACACGTGGGCGCCAAGAGCTTCCAAATCCGTCCACCAGGAGCGCCACAATATGAGCAAAAGTTTGTTCCAATTCTAAATGAAGCAAGCTTTAATATCTGAAGAACGTTAAGATCCAGGAAACTCAAAGTGTATCTAAGAGATTTGTGTCACAAAAATGTTATATTTTAATTTTAAATCAATACTTTGTAAATACCACCCTCCTCACATTCCTTTACTAACTCTAGGGGAGTTTGCTTCCACATAATACGGCATCCCTTCTTATCTTACAACAAGATAATCGGCCACGTTAAGTTAAAGCAAATGAGCCAAATAAAATAAAAACATTGAAAAAAAAACTGTCATTTGCACTTGGGACCTTTTCTAATGTTTATCGAAATAATTTTACATTTTTGAAGAAATTTTGTGATTGTTTTCAATTGTTTAGAGCAAATTGGGTGGTCTATAATCAACCCCTACGACAAGACCTGACAACTGAGGGGGCTGCTTTTGTTCCAAAATGGACCAGTTTCTGATTGGCTGATTTTGATGTTGCTACCCGGACATTGTGGAAAGAAAACAATTTGCAGGGTACGCAAGCAATGTTGCCAAGTATAAAGAAAATCAGAAAACAAGTTTATTAAAATGTATAATTTTAGCTCAAAAATGAAAATGAAAATTTTCAGAGAATTTTTCACTTTTTTTCAATTTCATTTGTAATAAATGTTTATAGTGGCAGCACTGTGTAATTAAAATCAGCATCAAGCCGTTTTTTTAGTGAATTAAAGTATAACCAAAAAAGATTTGTTAAATTAGTGTAAACTCGAAAGTGTGTTTAGTTTTACGAGAAGAATGAACTGTTGTGTCCAGTTCGGTTTTACATCTCATCCAAGTTAGTCGATAAAACAAAACCGCTTACGTTCGGGACAGAAGAAACCAAGTACAGTATTGTGTAGTGAACAATAGAACGACCTCGAAATGAGTGAACCAAATGAACAAAAGCTACCGCCGACACGAAAGAATACAATTGTTGTTGACTTCAGGCAGTGCATTCGACCTTCGATACGAGAACTTCAAGGTTTGTTTAAGGAGCAAATACATCTTGACATTAAACGTGTGCATTTACTTCAATGCAATAAGACGAATAATGTTATTTACATCCAGTTTTATAAAGAGTTGGATGCAATTCAATTCGCAAAAGACAATAACAGTGTGCACTATGTGGAGCACGAGAACATTAAGTACAACATTCCAGTATATATGGATGATAGTGCTATAGAAGTGCATGTGCATGATCTTCACTCAAGCGTCACCGATTCTTATAGTCGCAAAACTATGTCCCAATATGGAGAGATTCTCTCTATCGAAAAAGAAAAGTGGAAGAATTTTTTCCCCGGTATTCTAAATGGCGTACGTTTATTGATTTTCGGTCAAGATACAAGAATTCCGTGCAAATCACTTGTTACCTGAGACAAACAGATGGCCACATGTCAATATTGCCAAAAAGCTGTTCACTACGGTAAGCCATGTGATAAACTGGACAAGGAGACAACTACACCAAAGGACAACGGTGCTTCCTTCACACAAACCCCAAGTAACCCCAGTACACCTGTGACAGCCGCCAACAACAATGAAGCATCCCCTTCAACGAAACCATCAGTATCCTCTACATAACAAAGTACACCGGCTGCAGTTAACAACTTACCCTCCAACCAACCAGCAATTGCAACCAATATACAACAAGGTGCATCTACAGCAACTAGCAACGAAAAGAAGACGGAAATCGACAACAATACCATCGATGCGACAATGGATGACGAGACGAACCACGAACGAAGTGCCCCTCAACCCTCGCAGGAGGGAAATGGAAGCTCCTCTCCCCCTAGAAAAAGGGTGACAACGAGATCCAACTCAAAAAAAAATTATTTAAAAAATCGGCTCGATCGGCCACGTAAAGCTTGTACGCAAATGGGCCTGAATAAAAAAATATCTTTTGAATAAATAAAAAACTGTTGTGTTCCACACTGCGGTCGCACTAAGCATTTCTATCCAAACTTGACTTTTTGCGGTTTTCCAAAGATCCGGTAATACGTCAACAATGGATTCGATTTTGCGTTCAACATGAGATATTTCGTGTTTTGTCATCAAAGCTCAATTAACTATTTTTAAGCATTAATATATAATAAAAAATGCATTCACCAAAACATTTTTCATGTTTATTTCAAATAAAAAACCGAGTCTAACAATTTAAATTTATTTTTTTCTCTTAGCATAAAGTTATGGAAAATTTGTAAATATGGCTACACTGTAGCCGATACGTTGGCATTTATTCCACAGGGCGAAAATGACGAGAAGGATGATTCGGAAGGAAGAATAAGAAGCCAATTGTCAGGTCTTGTCTTAGGTTTTGATAGGACCTTTTATGAGTATTAGTATTTATCGGTAGCGTCAGTCTGCGACAGAGTTGCCATAATTACAGATTTTTATGCAAAACCATAGATTTTTTCCTCTGTTTTCCCATGCATTTTGTAACATTCACAGATTTTTATGAACAGTTCACCAAAATGACAGATTCTCGAAATTTTCTCACAGATTTTCACGGAGTATAATCGAGATTGGTTGGGGTACACTCTTATCACTCGCTACCTTATTTTGGGTGGATGATGATCAACCAGAGTGCGTCTCCGCATTTTTAGGTAGTTGGCGTGTTGCATAGACTAGGCTAGCGAGTGGTGTCCTCAATGTTTGGGTAAATGGGGGATTGTCTAGGACGTGTCATGACAACTTTTGCAATGCTCACCACAACAATCGAGTCGAGGTTTGGGTAGACAATGATTTGGTTACTACCCATTATGAAGACAAGGGGAGTAATTTGTTATTTTCCTGGAATTTTGGTAGTACTCTCATTTGTTTTACGCTTACTAATTTATATCATATAGGACAATATTCATTATATATTAGACGAAAATTTTACAAGTACGTCAGGGCATCGGACAAAAAAGACTTTTAAAAAGGCATTGCAATGAATTATTATATAATATTGTTAATTGCGCTATGCCGACCAACGATCCCCATTCTACCCTATCAAAAAGAAAATAACGATAAGATCGCACAGTGATAGATAAGTACATGAAACTTCTATGCTATTTACTGGCATTTCAACACTAGGGTGAGCAATTATAGAACTTTTCATAAGGTATGTTAAAATATAGGCTGTTTACTCAGGCTGTCACGAGTTAGGCACATGCAATTGCACTATATGCTCCAGGTAGCGTCTAGTACTGAACCAGATATCGAATATTGAAACACGCTTAGCACAAGAACTTCGTACGATAACGAGAAACATTAAGCGTAAGAAGCGTATATATTATATATATTGTAAGCATGAGTGAAACTGATACTCGTTTAATCAACAGGAAATTTATAATCGCAATAAATATTGAGGATTCATAAAATTGAGTTGTCCCGGTCGTTATCGCACAACAAGTATATTATATTATGTTATATTATATTATATTCTGGCAACGATAAACAATTTTGCAACGCGTTCTACTACGAGATTTTTTCAATCGGTGTTTTTTCTGTATTTTTATACTTATTTCGTTGCTTTATACGTTTTACCTTTGCCACCTGTTTACATATCACCTGAAATACTTGGAGTACAACCGTTTTGAGCCGCCAAATCAACGATTTCGACGAGTTTCCTAAACCTAACATCCCACTATAATCAAACAATGGATGCCATTTCTGTTTGCTGTGCCTGCGCCCGCGATCTGGAAAAAGCGGAAGAAATTGTTTGCAGTGGTTTTTGCAGATCATCTTTTCATCTCAAGTGCGCGAAAATATCCAGTGAAATCCGTGATTCTGTCACTAAGTGTTCAAATCTTTTCTGGATGTGTAACGCTTGCACTAAAATAATGGCAAATGCTACGTTCCGCCAGGCAATTTCTTCAACAAACAATGCCATAGTTGCCAGTAGTGTTGATCACAACAAGGCACTTTTAGAGCTAAGACGTGAGATGGAGCAAAATACCATGAAAATAAATAAAATTCTAGCGCAAATGCCAGCCGGCCTAAAGGAGTTCAATCGCAAGGAGAATATTTCAAATAACTCCCGTAAACGCCCCCGAACCGATGATGATTCTTCGAGCAAGTCTGAAGGCACAAAAGATGTCGAACCAAACGTGACGATCCCACTGGCTACACGTAAGTTAAGCGAAGACATGTTTTGGCTTTACCTTTCTGGCTTTGATCCTAAAGCTACTGAGGATGATATCCGTGTACTAGTGCAGAGAAACCTGGATACCAAGGAGACTATTGAGGTGCGCAAATTAGTTCCCAAAGGTAAACATCTCGAAGAACTATCTTTTGTCTCCTTCAAAGTCGGTGTTGGTCTACAATATAGAACCATTTCTTTACTTACATCTACCTGGCAAAAAGGAATCATCTTCCGAGAATTTGATTTCCAACCGAGATCTACATTTCAATTTCAACATGCATAATAATGAAGGTTCTGATTCAATAACAATAACGACCCCGTTTTCTGCTACTATCTCACAAGATGACACTACCCGACACTCTCCATTGGCTCAGAATATTATCACTTCAAGCAACCCTAACAATCACTCGAACCGATCATTTACAGTATACTATCAGAACGTCCGTGGCCTACGCACTAAAACAATGGAACTTTTTTCGACCCTCTCTGCTTCCGACTATGACGTGATAGTATTTACAGAAACTTGGCTTAATAAGAATATACTCGATACAGAACTAACCGACCAGTATACCATCTATCGAACCGATCGTAATAATCTCACGAGCCGTTATCTTCGTGGTGGCGGTGTTCTGATAGGAATCAAAAAAGGCATCCAGAGTAGTACTGTGACCGTTTCTGCAGCAGACCGTCTAGAGCAAACAGCTGTTCACATCACATGCGGGAGAGCTTCTCTCGTCATTTGTGCAATATATCTTCCACCAAACTCGGATATCTCTCTTTACGAGCAACATGCAGTTTGTGTGAATGAAATAATTAGAAAATTTGCTGGCCGTGATAGGGTTATAGTTTTGGGTGACTACAATCTTCCGCTGCTACACTGGAGCTTCGACGATGAAGTCGGTTGCCTACTACCTAGCAATGCAGCTTCAGAACATGAAATTTTATTCGTTGAAATGATGATCGCTTCTGGTTTGCAACAGATAAATTATTTGACAAATCAGAATGGTAAACTGCTTGACCTTGCATTCGTTAGCTGGGCCAGTGATTGTGAAGTTTTTGTACCCTCTTCGTCTCTGTTGAGATTGGATCGCCATCATCCTCCCTTCGTATTAAAAATAGAAGTCTCACTTTCTTCGCATGTGGATGTCGAGGAAGACACGCTTTACGATTTCAATCGGTGTGACTACCATGAATTAAATGCGGAAATTTCACGTATAAATTGGGTTGATATACTGACGCATGGAACATTAGATGAAGCAGTTGAAAAGTTTTACCGTAAGCTAGATTCTATTTTTCAACACCTCGTTCCTCGGAAACGACATATACGTCACTCAAATAACAAACGACCTTGGTGGAACAGTGAGCTTCGCAACCTTCGGAACCGCCTAAGGAAGGCTCGGAAACGGTTTTTTCGGACAAAATGTGAAAATGATAAATTGCTCGTGCGAGATTTGGAACGTCAGTTCGATTCACTCAATGCATCGTGTTTTCGGATTTATATATCTCGACTGGAAAGTAACTTCAAATCTGATCCAAAACAATTTTGGTTTTATCTTCGGAATAAAACGTCTTCTCGTGGAATTCCCGAAAATGTTTTCTACGGGAATCACTCGTCTTCAGCAGCTTTGGATTCAGCTAATCTATTCGCGTCTTTCTTTCAAAGTGTGCTAAGTAATAACTCGCCACCGTTGTCAGAATCGTACCTGAATAGCCTACCGATGTATAATCTGAACTTACCAGCGATTGTGTTCACGGCAAGTGAAGTGCATACTAATCTGCAACGTGTCAATGGATCAAAAGGACCAGGATCGGATGGATTGCCACCTTCATTTATAAAAGAATGCTCTTCTGCCTTAGCTTTGCCGGCTTCACTACTTTTCAATCGTTCCTTAGCTGAGAGGTATTTTCCGGCGAAGTGGAAAGAAGCTTTAATCGTTCCGATTCATAAAGCTGGTAACGTTCATGACGTCGATAACTACAGAGGCATTTCCATTCTGAGTTGCTTACCAAAAGTTTTCGAACGTATGCTGTTGGAGTATCTATATCCCGCAGTAAAGCACATTATTAACACTGATCAGAATGGCTTTGTCAGAAAACGATCAACAACGACTAATATGATGAGCTACGTTTCTGTACTGATTGACAAACTCGAAAAACGACAACAAGTTGATGCGTTGTACGTTGATTTCTCTAAAGCTTTCGATTGTGTACCCCATCTGCTCGCAATAGAAAAATTGAGGCGTGGTGGTTTCCCCGACTGGCTGACAGATTGGATTTTTTCGTATCTCACAAATCGCATAGCCTCAGTTCGTGTAGGATCTATTCTTTCTGATCCTTTCAACATTATATCAGGTGTTCCCCAAGGAAGCCATCTAGGTCCACTACTCTTCGTACTGTTCGTGAATGACCTATGTAGAGAATTATCGTCGCCTAAAGTAATGTATGCAGACGATCTCAAATTGTATCGCATCATTACTAGCCTTGTGGATTGCTGTGCCTTACAAATGGACGTTGACAAAGTTATTGACTGGTGTGACAGAAACGGTATGAGTATAAACATAAAAAAATGCAGTGCAATTACTTTCTCACGATCGCAATCTCCGATCGTATTTGAATACTCTATGATGGCTGTTCCAGTTCAACGCGTTTCTGCTGTCAAAGACTTGGGCATCGTCCTTGATCGTAAGCTTCGTTTCACCGAACAATTATCTTTAGTTACGGCAAAGGCTTACGCAGTTTTGGGACTTATCAAGCGCAACACCAGAGACTTTGATGATGTGTATTGCCTAAAGACAGTTTACGTCGCTTTAGTACGCAGTATTTTGGAATACGGAGTAATAATCTGGGCACCCTACCACAACGTCCACATCGATCGAATCGAACGAGTTCAAAAATGTTTCATTCGATTTGCACTACGACGACTTCCATGGCAAAACCGTCTTCAATTACCAAGCTACGAAAATCGGTGCGCTTTGATTAATCTTCCTACACTACAAAACAGACGAATTTTCCTTCAACGACTGTTTGTCTTCGACTTGCTTTCAAATAACATCGACTGCCCAGCGCTTTTGGAGAGATTGCATTTTAATATTCCTGGAAGATCATTGCGGAGAACAGACTTTCTTCGACGATCAGTCCACACAGTACGGTCAAAACAATCCTATGGATGTTTGTTGTCATCGCTTCAATAGTGTTTATCATTTATTTGATTTTACAATGAACAAAAACGCATTTAAAATTAAAATATTTATGTTAGGTTAATGTTAGTAGTTGTATAGTAATAGTCTGTGCGATAATTTTATTTTAATCGAAGACAAATTTAAATAAATAAATATATTATATTATATTATATTATATTATATTATATTATATTATATCATATTATATTATATCATATTATATCATATTATATTATGTTATTTTATATCATATTACATTATATCATATTATATTATATTATTATTATTATTATTATTATTATTATTATTATTATTGTTAATAGAGTGTTGAGCGTTTGTTTAGGCAGATAAGCGCACAAGGGACCGATATTCTACATTAGTACCATATGAAATAAATTGATAATAACAAATAGAAATCGATACAGAATTGAATGGGAGGAACGACAGCAAAGGAGAGGAGAGTAGATGTGAACGAAAAACAGAAAAATAACAGTATAGTGACCACTGTAACCTATTATCAACAGTATATCGAATGAACAAATTAGACAAGTATTGACCACAATAATATTAATAACACAAACAACACATTGAGTTTATTCATACCACTTAGCTCATAATGGAACACATTCCCAACCACAAGCTGAGCGACCAATATATCAAGGCAAATAGATTAATATACTGACTAATATATTAGAGCTTAATGTATTGCAGTATTGTACGACATTTCAACGAGGCGTATTATATTATGATGCACTATTTTGGATTAAAAGTATTACATTATATTGTATTTTATTAAAATATATTATATTGTTATATTATTGCATATTGAATTATATTACTTTATCATATATTGTATTACATTATGTGTTATTATATGTTTATATTATATCGTATTGTATTACATTGTATTATATTGATATAATGCATTCATGATGGGTCGTTATGGGAGGGAGCATCAGGGCATCGGACGAATCAATGACTGGACGAGGGATTCTGGATAGCCAGCCCAAGTCACTTGAAGGAAACTTGTTTCCTTCTGAAGGTTTAACATGAGTCTGACGCGCCCTTCTCAAACAAACCATCAGACGGGTTCAAGCATGTAAAGCGATATGCTTTACCCATGCATTGGATGTTATGGTTGGAAGAGCAACCTTTATTCCCGCGGAATACGTGTAAGTGACTCTGCTGACATATCCGCCCAACCCTTTTTGTTCGCTTTTCGATAACAGCTATAGTAAGAAGGTGAATGGGTGAACCGTATCGGGGCTACTCTAAGTCTAGCCGCATCCACTGGCAAGACCTTGAACTGATGGTGGCTTAATTTCACATCACATCACATCACTTCAAACGGTGGTGATTTCGGCATTAGTTTTTAACGCGGTATTGCTTCACATGCCTACTGTAATAGAATTTCAGTTTGGATGCAGCAGCGTGGTACAGTACGAATAATAGAAAATGTAAATATGGGTTAACAGACTACAGTAATAAAAACCTATTTTAATCCACCTAGTGGTGTAATGGTGCCTTTCTCATATTACTCATTACATCAAATATATAATCGTAAAATTCGCAAAAACAACTGTTTATTGAATAGAAATAGGATAATTTGTTCGGATCTAATCTGACAAAATCTATAAATAATGTTTACCCTGTAGTTCCGGAACCGAAAGTAGTAACCACAACAAATTAAGGAATTCCGTATGGAACTGTAAGACTTTTCTTTTGTACCTATAAGTTTGTGAAAATCGATTTGGACATCTCCAAGAAAAGTGAGTAAGATCCATTTTGCAATTTTTAATCACTATTTCCAATTCTTCCGAAACCGGATTCAGATGAACGGAATAGCCGAAGTTGGTTCGTTTGCTACCAATAAATGTGACCTACAAATT